>NW_014333434.1:401611-472842 GCF_000341935.2 Cephus cinctus
AATTTATGTATAAGTATGAATTTTTTTTATTTACACTCATAACAGACTGACCATCATTATTCCATTTCCATCAAATTTTTTCATAAATTCTTTATATTACTTTCAACGATAGGTTATTTCATATTTTTATATTCTATACATATATATATAACTCTACATAAGAGTACTATGCTTACGAACTATAGCGCTACAACATTTAAGTGCTACGATACTTAGTTACATCAAGCCATGTTATAACCTCCTATAAATAAGTAATATTTCGGAGACTTGAATTCCTTAGAACCTGCACAAGTAATACACGCGATGTTCTCACCGACTTGAACGCATGCACAAGACTCACGTGCCTTACTGATCCGAGTGTACCGTGTCTCTTGAGCTATTTTTCCAATGTCTCTTTCCCTCTTGTGTTTCCGTCTCTCCCTTCATCTCCCTCTCACTCTCTCTCTCTCTCTCTCTCTTTCTCACTCCTACTCTCCTCGATCCTCTCTCCTCTTCCTCATGGCAGTAAAAGCGCGCAGCCATTGACCGCGGACGACAGCGCACACACAAATCGCTCCACCAACCTCCACCAACCTCGCATGCGTTCCAGTTTAATAGTTGGTTCACTTGGCAATGATTATCTCAAAGTAATGGAAATAAAAAATAAGCCAACGAATCCTGTACGATGAACAGGTACTATAAATTTTTTCTTAGTACGCAGCTCGACACTGTGTCGTTTGACTATTTCAAACGGTTTCGAGTCGCGGCATAGGATATATGTTAATTAAGTGTGTCATGGATCTGACGAATAGATATGGGGACGCGGCATTCAGTCTCTTATGGCAATTAACTATTTTTATACGCGTCGGTTTATTCGACGAAACTGGACATTCATTGCCACCTTATGACTCCTGGTGTCTGGTGTCATTTCATTTTAACGGACTAGATTTTCCGGATGACCTAGATGTATTAAATTTTTTTTTAACTAGGTAAATTTATTGTATGTATGTTCGAGCGAATTTTTAGAAAAAAAAAAATTTTTTTTTCGTTGTAATTTTTTTTTTATGTTAAACGATGAATTTTTCACTTTTGCCGTGATATTTCTGTCTTCGCGTGACACAGTTAATATTATACAGTAATAATTTTTACGCGCATTGTATGTAACGTAATTGCACAGCCGGCAAGTGCTAATAGAAACACGTTCTGGTAAAGGCACGTACGATGCCAACGCCGTCGCGCATAATATGTCAGCGTATTACTAGTTTACTTGTGCATAGGCATGCGTAGTGTGCTGTATATGTATATATATATATATATATATATGCATATGCATCCCAGACAAAGCCAAGTATATACCATGACAATTTAAACAAAGCAGCCAGCCAGTCTTGAGATCTACGACGGAACGAGACTCGATTCACAGGTTTAAGTTTCCCACAGTGCAGCGCGCGCAGCTCGCACACGTGGATTCGTGGGATATATGTATATATGTACAAAAGACACGATCGTACGGCGATTAAAACAATTATTCATCGGATTACGGTATTTGCCTCCCATTAAAATTAGCATAGTCGAGAATCGGCGCAGATAGATTAACTATACGACTTCGTGCTGACTTCGGCCAATCTCGGCTGTTATGGTAACCGTCGGAACGATGTCGTTCACGGAAAGAATTCAAATCCGAGCTGATCTGATGGTCATAATTAATTCAAAAAATGCGCGCCCACCTAGACGCAGACCTGACTGTAAATTTAAAAAAAGTAGATTCGTATTAATTAAAATATCTGAAATTGCAATGGAATACACATATTTTATTTCATAATAATATTAGTCGTACTCGAGTTTCTTATTCCGTCATTTTGTTGTAAATTACATTTATTATACCGTAAATGCATTGTATATGGATTGTTTATGTGTCTATTTCTTATATTTCTATCTTAGATATCGTTTATCCTGTGTATTTCTGTGCATTGGAATACAGTGTAGTAAGTTTTGTGTACGATACAGTGCGTGCCATTTCTAACAACAATAAACGGTCCGACTCGCAGAGGTACGTCCGGCATGCGCACCGGAATCCAGTGAGCGACATTCTAACGTTTTTCCGTCAGATAATCGTGCCGCGTCGCCATCTTGCAGTTATTTAAGTTAGTCGTGACTCCTTTGTCCGAAAAAGGGTCTCGGAGTTCGTGTATCAACGCGTTAGCTTTTTCGTACTACACGTAGAAAACAAAGCACAGCGAAGAATTGTATGCACGTACTAACCCTTCATAGACACATAAGTGCATGTTATATCTTGTGCGAGCCGATGGTGGCGCCCTCGCCTATATATATTCAAATTACGTAGCGGTAATTGCGGGCATTACGAATGCTTCGTTCCTTGTCGTCGTTTCTCTTCTTTTCTCGACATTTATCGCTAGACAGGTAGGCGTTATTGAATGACGCGCGAGAACACAGATGGCGTTGCGATCGACCACTAAAAATATGAATTTTTGAATAATCCTTTGGCGTGAACGGAATAACGGATTCTGTACAATACATTCTATTTAATTATTTATAACCCTTAATTCGTGAAAACATTATAATTTTAGACATAAATATATTATATAATCAAGCAGTGACGTTAATTTCGTTATTTATAAGGACATTTTGTGGCGTATGGTGCGAACAAAGATTTTAAATGTGTAATTAACCTGGAGATTTGATTGATTATATTTCATGCACGACCACGTGGACCATACGAAAATGCTTTGTTTGCTTTATTTTTGACAGCTTCTCTAACGCAGTGTAATATTTTAAATTTCTTAAAACACGGCAAAGTATATATTCACGGATAAGAAAGGAGATACCCTGCAGTGTATTTCGTGGAATTTATCGGAAGTAACCGGAAGTTCGAATTCCATCGTAAAATCAGAACAATGCGTTCTCACGCACGTATGTATAAATGTGTAGGTGACCTTGGGGCAGCTTTGCTCATACACGCAACGCAAGGTATTGTTCGCGAGCAATGTGAACCGGTTTTTTGATGAACTTCTTAGAAGAAGATATTGATCGCCCGTAGGAAGAGAACGAGTGGCTGGGAGGGTGAAGGGGGTGGCAGGACGATCAATAAATTTCAGAAACCAAATCGCATATAGATACTATATAATTTACGTCATATACTTTAAGTAGATCCTTAGCACCTATACGAAGATCTATAATGATCTATAAGCGTCATCTTAAACAGGTGATTTATATTTATTTTCATTTATTCCATTAATTCTTCAATAACCCTGCAGTAGTTTTTAAATCATATATTTTCTTTATTCAAATCTTTGCAACCAATTAAGGGACGGTCGACGTTCGGACGTCCAGGACGCCTATGGATACTTATCAGACCCGTACTTTAGATTTATCGGAAATTTTGCAAAATCACTGAGGAGCGCCGTCATCCCTTGAGACGCCGTTGGCTCCCCACTGGACATCGTAAACGCCGTCGCGAACGTGGGGGAATGTCAGGACGCCCGCGGTTGATTTTTGCAATGGCGTCAAGAAACCATGAAACAATAAACTACCTAAAGTGTATGCCAATCGCGATTGCTGCGGCTACGCCATTGTATTATTCCTACAATGCTTGGGGGCCTTCTCGTTACATTGCCGTTCGACAAGAAAATTTGCCTCTGAGGCTGCAAAGGGTTCGACGCTGTGGAGACTAGCACCCCCTTCTCGTTCCACCAATCTCTCTGGACCAATCCCTCCTCCCATCTTGATTTATCGGTCGACATTTTTTGTGCGATTCTTATTGGCCGTTTTAATACGTTGAATATTTAGCGGCCGCTTGTGTTTCTTTTTTTTTTCTCTTGGCCCTTTGCTTTAACGTGGATCAGCTGCGAAGTGGAAGGAATATGCAAAATTTTTGTGAAATCGCTTCGGCAAGACGTTTCGTTCCCACGAATATTACTCCCACTGCTATGGCAACCAGACTGGTAAAGCCGGAAGGGTTAGTTCATTATTATTATTATTATTATTGCCAATAAATTTATTTGAAAAGTTGGTCTCATTTTTTAGACATAATTACCAATATCACTTTACGCCATTAACGCATGTGTCATTCGTTTATAATGACGAGGAGTTAAAGTGGAAACAAAAATTATCAACTTGATCATTTTCTGTAGAATTATAAAGCTTTACAAAAAAATAATATAATTTGACAGCGACGATCGAATTTTTGATTTTGAATTTTACTTTGTACGTTAATTTCGTTACAGTTCGATCCGACGGAATTTTTTGGAACTAAACCAGTCCGTTGAGAACCGATACGAAAACTAAAGTCAGTATCAAACTGACAGATGTATATTTTTATTAATGAATACATATACTCCGAACAATGCGTGTGTTCGATATATTACAATTTTATGTTAAACATGAAAACCTAATCATACGAAGAATATCACGTACGAACGTATAGATGATATTATTGAAAGGGTCAGCCCTACTTTCCAAAGATCAAAATCTCGAATCGTATTTTACAAGTAAACGCGAATACAAGACTTTGTAACTAATCGGAATAAAATTTGATAAATTGACTATCTATATACTCCAATGCCTCTGACATGATTTCAATCGATATTGTTGATCGATTAAACACGTAACAAGCTGATCAGTCAATACAGGTACCTACCCTAGGAAAAATTATGTTTCATAAGTCCAAGACCTACCTAGCTACCTACTGAACCAGTACAACTGTATCTAGGACCATGACGGACTCTGGATATTTATACTGAAATTTCAACTAGGCATATAACGCAATAAATTCTACTATCAATTATTCAAACTCACGTAGAAGTCCAGTAGACGCATATATACTTAATATATCGTACAAGGTCTACGTATTGAATTTTACGCGAGTTCAAATGGCGACGAGGAAACGTCACTCTTGCTGTATTGCGTTATCACCTAAGCCGCAGATTGAGGTATCAGAATATGTCAATCCCCGATTGACATTTATTCGAAGTACATCGTCAATGAAATTCCTTAGCAATGGCGTCGACTATCAATTGAAATGTCTCAGGTCGGAGCCCCAGGAACGTCCTTTCCAGTGACGGCCGATTTATAGATCTGCGTCTTCGCAGTAGGTAATCCTCGTAGTCGTCGGTTGGTGGATTGACCTTTGCGTAATAAAGTGCCGCAAAACCACTGTAGATGAGTAGCGCCGCGGTGGCAAGCTGTTGTGAAGCATTATCGTTATTTAAAAATTCGTTATGCCGTCGGCGTGATATCATTTGAAGTTTTATAAAAACCCCAAAGAATTTTTATCCTTGACTTGATTATGGGAGAAAAAACTATTTAACCCTCCATGTATAAAATGACACAAAGTTTTGTCCGATGACTCGTTTGCCTATTACAATGCACTTTTGACCCACGTGGTCTATTCGGATTAGGCTATGTCATTGGGATCTTGATTTTAGACCTACAGAGGATTAAATATCGAACTCATGAATGGATAATGACGTGATGATGACTTACTTGAAATACGGCCCAGAATTTGTAACTTCCTTCATTGATTAGGAAATCATAATAGCCACCCCAGTAGTCATCGTTTGTTGCTGCTAATGCTTTCATGTCTTCATCGTGATGATCGTCGTGAACATCGACGTGGTCATCGTGATCGTCGTCAACTTCGTGATCGTCGTGATAGCCATTCGGTTTCATTACGTCATCCTGTCGTCCATGGTAGCCATAACGATACCATCGTGATTGTCTAATGACGTGAATAAGAATAATTTTTTATCGAAGTAACATAAATTTATTATTATAGAGCGTATAATATTTCAAAAATTTTTAATACAAAATATTAAATTCGGCCATCCTTTGTGTAACCGATTTCATCATAGCGTAAGAAATTTGGAAAAAAAAAATTTAAAAAGCAATTTTTATTCTAACTCACATACCGGAAGGATTGTACGGTTGTAACTAAAATGGGGCTTGGCGTCGTCGTCAGATCTTCCGGTTCCCTCGTGCCGGTAATCGATTCTATTTCGGATGTTTCCGACTCTACTGCCGATAACGATTGAACTGATATCGATAATAGGATCGTAAGACAAAAAAACCGTGTTTCCATTTTTTTTTTCTGAAAATATGACAAACAATAAATACATATAACAATGTTTCTAATGTCAATAATAATAATATCTCTCGTTGATTGTTCAATCATCATGATAATTAATTTAGTTCACGAAAATTCATCAAGGTAAGTAAAAATGATATTTTAAGAAATTATCATTGCATTACCGAAGCTATGCTTTCTTGATACTAATGACGTCATATTATTATTATCAATGATAATAATCACAGTGTAGATATAAATCACAGTGAGTTATAAAAAAAAAATATTATCGCTCGAAAATGTTGAAACTTTTTTAGAAATATTTATAATTAGACGCACGCATCATTATTACATTGAGAGTATGTATTATTTATGTGCATGATTAAATTCCGGAAGTTATGTCAAGAGAGAGGACGAAGGTAAAATGACGAATCGGCGTAAGGAGGATATCATGTCTTCCGGTTTTAAAAATCGTAACTCAAACTATTCAATGCCTCAAATCATTCAAAGTTATACGTTTGAACGATGCAAGGTCCCAGACACAAAAGTAGCATACGTCATGACTATCTCAAGAGATGATCATTTATTAATTCGATGTCATCAAATTTTGCCGCTAATTATAATCATGGCACTGTGGTACCTTGGCATTTGAATGACTATTTGCTTTTAACAGGAACTGACCTCTAATGGCTTTATGCTGAGTATAATGATAGAAAAAATATAAAAGATTCAAATGGAATTACCATTTATTGACTACAGTCAATAAAACATGTTACGTTAGTAGATTCAAAAATTATTTTATTTTCCCTATCGTGTATTGATACGATAAACAGTATTGGACGTTCAGATTCGAAAATCGCAAATTCATATTATATTGAATACAAACCTGTATAGTCAAATGTAATGTGTGAAAACGTCACACGTATTACTGAATAACAATTTTTTAAGTACACAAAAATCTCTTTTTTATATTATTCGACCCAATCAACACTCGTGCATTAAAATTTCACTTAAAAAGATTCTATGCTATTTATACATTTTTCTTTTGCCTGTTGAAGTTATTAAAATAGAAATTGATACCAGATGACGATCTCGTAGTACACTTGATGGTATTAAAAAAATTTTTTCTCAAGAAAATAATAGGATAAATTTATTCGATTAATTTTTCCAATTACACATTATTCGGCCTATTTTTTATACTGTATTTAATACAGACTCCACGAATTCATAATGTGGAACCTTTCCTGACTAAATCTTATGAATAACTGGACGATTCGACAGCTCAGTGTTAAGTTCCAGTTCGCCTTCCTCAGATGACTGTAACTGTATCACAAGAAACGTTAAATAAACACTCATTTGACGTCCATGTACTAATTGTTACCGATCTCTACGAACGAGTATTATGCCCTGAAGATATTTAGTCGATGTAACTTTTCTAAGCAATTTTCTTATTTGGTTCATTAAAAAATTGTACAATCGTATACAAAACTAAGTCGACTAATAATGTTTTGTTATATACCCATTAAATCACAGTATTCATTAGTAACAGTATAATACAATATAATTCAGAATTATATTTATAATATTTCATTACAACATATTTTGTATTTGTGCTTTTGAGAAAATAAAATATATTTATTATGAGTGCAATGAAGAGTTTAAAAAATATTATGCTAGTAATTTGTATGATGTAAGGTATTAAAACATATACAGCGTGATACAAGTTTTATTGGTCTGGACGATACGGATGCTGGACATTACATTTCCAATGTTTGTAACACGTGCTTTATGACGACCCAATTGCCGTAAAGAACGGAACTAAAAAGTCAAACATCATTAGACGGAAAAAGAGTTAGGAATCATTTCAGACTTTGGTCAACCTAAATAGCTTTCAGTTTTGAGATGGTTCTTCAAAAGAGATCATTGGAATTTTTAAAGCATTGACCGATAAAATTGAAACCTCGTGTTGAACTAGATATTGCATTTCCTTTCAGCCTGTTCTATCTCGGATTGCCCTTAATAAAATTTTATATTAGCAACTACTTTTGTTAATTGTAATCAATGATAACAAAGTGGGCTTCTATTTATTAAGCATTACCTAGAACAGATAAACCATTTTTGATCATCTCAGTACCGTATGCGGTCATTGAATTGATCCGTTTGTCACTCTATTCTTTATACAGGGTGTCCTAATTTCATTAACACGGACGGATATTTATGAAATAATTAAAGCTGGACAAATTTTTTTTCATACGAAAGTTTTCAATTTCGAGGGGGCAAAATGATGCTGATATTCATTAATTCATCGATCGAGCCATTTTAGAGGATTTTAAGTTGACTTTTAGTCAAGACATTAGAGGCATCGAGACGAACTCACACACGTGTATTCAAGTTCGTTTTATCGTCGGCCGCATTTTTTTTTATCTGAAACAAATATTAATGGATCTACACTTAACACTTTACATTTTCGACTAAAATGTTTCTGTTATAATTTAATGTAAAAGTTCCTTTCTATTCCTCATTTTCTGCGACACATTCAGTTTTTAAGAATTCAACAACTGTTCGAATACATCGACTACGACATTGATGATTAATTGAATCAGGCGTTAACAATGTGCAGATCCATTAATACTTGCTAAAGGTTTCCTCGATATAAGAGCTTACCTTTAGGAGAGATGAAATCTTGAATTTTTGTTATAAATAATTTTAATATAATTTTACTATTACTTTCGTATTCGTATAGATCATTAATTTTCAAATGTTCGTGGAAATAAATGTTGTCAATTTCAATCAACTGGACATGTGAAGATTATAAGAATGTGTGACATTGCCCATTACAGTATTAGGTAAGTTTGTTGAAAAGATTATCGCGTAATGAAAATATGTTATAACAGGACTTCAGCTATATCGTAACAGTAGTCAGGTAGCCTTTAACCGGTAGCTATCTACTTGCTGCTACATACTTTTCGCTACTTGCTACTTATGACTGTCTCATATTAGACCATTCGATTAGCAGTTTGTAGCCAAGTCCCGTTGAAACTACAATACTCTAATCGGTAGTGATAATCAGGTGAGGTTCTGTCAGTGATGCGAGTTCAGTTAGAAACAAACACACTTGATCAGTTTACCCTGAAAATACCGGGCACTATCGATTTTTAGAAATGTATTCATTTTTTTTAGACTAACTGTTTTTAGATAGGCCAAGTCTACCAGTAGGTGAACGCCTTAAGAAACGGCTTCAGTGAATGGACGCCCGTGTTAAAATTACTGTATATAGATAAAATTTACCTAAACTCGTCCATTTACTGGTCAGCTCGTAATGATGCACTACGCAATTAGTACATTGCAGTGGATTTACTTCAGAAATACTTTATTACTGACCATTTATTTTTAATGTTCTATTTTTTTAAATTGCATTCGATTTTTATACTTGAGAAAGTTGAGAAGGCGGTAAATTTAAAATTTTGAAAAGAGCGTAGACTCATTTAATAAATTGGATTGTATTTTTAATAATTATTTTGATATTACTGTAAGCAGTGTTATACATGATATATTCGCAGAATTTATATGGGTAACGAAATCAATATTAGTGACGTAATCGGTTTATGATATTTCTTATTCATTATTATTGAGAGAATGTCAAATTATGGTATTTTACAATAGTTTCTTTTTCATTTATGATATATCTAATTTGCACACTAATAAGTAGCATGATATTAATTTGTACAAATACAGTTGAAATGGAAATTGAAATTTCACTCAATTTCACTCAAGACGTTATTATACATCGTTATATACAAACAGTTTCAAGTAAATTCGCTTAATTCGATTAATCCTATAAGGAATTTTTTTTACTTATACAGTGTATGGCGTAATTGGTGAAAAGGCAAATAATACTTCAAAAACGATTAGTTGCCTGATCATCATAAAAAAATATCTAAATTCGATTAAAAACATTTTCGATCAAATTCCCTTTGAATACCAAAACTCAAGATAAATTCTAGCCAATTTGTTAAAAAATGGTCTCACTTAATATTCAAGTTCATTACCAATATTTGAAAAAGAATGCTTGAGCAATGCAAATTGGCTTGATTATCTTTTCGAAAATCTGGCGAAGTCTTCGACAAAAGATCGATAATTCAATCGACGTATCAATATTGTCGATCAAGAGTGCACGACGCGAAAGGAATAAAAATAATTTTAAATAAAGTGTTCACGTTTGATATTCCATAGCTAGGAAGTCCTTTCATATTTTTTGGCGGCACTTTCAATTCCTTCTAAAATTTTGCCACTGAGGTCCCACCAGCTGTGACTATCAGAGTCCTTCACGCTCCTACCAGCATGAGCAGCGGCAGCTGCTGCTGCGAAATTGGCAGGAAAATTGATCTTGTGTCTGGTAACGCTTTTCAAAACCAAAGCGGCAATATAAATAATAAAATAAATACTAAAATACAATGGAATATACCACAATTTTTTGCCAATAAAATAATACGAATATGGCCTCCTGTTTAAACGCTGATCCATCATTTCCGGTTTCATAGTGGTATGATCTTCCGGTATATGATCATATATTATATCATGATGATAATCATGATCGTGATCATGTATATAGGGATCGTCGACGAAACTCGGATGATCAAAATGTCCTGCATATTCAATGGGCTTCGGTGGCAGTTCGCCACCGTAAATCGGACGGGAACCAAAATTAGAGGAATGCACCTGTTGCGTGAATTCTGGATCATCTGGATGATGATCATGGTAGTCCGGTGGTCCATGGGAATCCGGCGTGTAAGAACCAAGTGACGGTCCATAGGAATCTGGAATCTGTAATAAAAAAAAAAACCATATACATATCTATATTGATGTTTACATACTTTACAGCATGTAATAATAGAAAATTGTGTACCTTTGGAATCGTGTCTGACGGTGGCGCGTAACTGTCAATGGAACTAGGTGGTGGATTCGACATTGGTTTCATTGCGAAATAATCCGGAGGTTTGTAATCGTAGGAACCCGGGAAAACAGGTGTATTGTCAAAATTAGGTGGACCGGAGTTATCCGATGAATCTGAATACGAAGACGAAGACGAGGACGAAGAATCTGATGAGTCCGACGAATCCGCTTGATGCTTTAGGCTATTCGAATGTGCGACGTCGTGTTCGAATATAGCTGGGGGATGAAATCTCTCCTGAGCTCGTGTCTTGCCTGACAAACTATTCATTTTGGCTACCATTTCCAGGTCCAACGTCGAGTACCTAGCAAAGAAATGACCAGAAAATAGTGGACGAACAAAAAAGTCGAAATCATCAAAGACGATAGCAACGGAATAATCAAATGAAAAAAAAAAAGTATAATAACTCACTTTTTCGTAGATGGATAATCAACTGCCTCCCCATTATGCAATTGAGGCGTCTTGGGTGGTACGTAAACTGGTGACACTGTTATGCTGATATCCTGTCCACTTCGACCTTCGTTGTCTGTACTGGTGGTGCCATTTTTTGGTTTGAGGAGACTGTAAAAAAAATTAACGATTTTTAATGATGATTTTAATAATTTATAAAATTGATTTTTATAATACTGGTTAAGTTAATTTTTTTTAATTTTTATATACTTTACCTCATTACCCATGACATTGGACCATTTGATGCTTTAATCGGTTCTTCGCCATTTCGTGATATCTTCGTGTAGGAGACTGTTTCCGGTAACGTTGCTGAAGATGCCAATCCTACCACCAGCAGGTACATCGACGCTTTGCGCAACATCTTCAAGATGATTCTCACGGATGAATGACCAGAGCACCGTGTTTTACTCACATATATAGACTCGTAACTGTTTCTGGTATAAAGTCGGTGGGAATTTTATTGTCCAATACCGATAAGCATCCGTGTAGTTATCTTATCATATTTTGAACTTGGGACACATCGGTATTCTTTGAATAATTTCTTATTTTGTCTAATTTCACAGGTTATTGCGGTATATTACTTTACAGAAATAAATAGATGTTATTAATGACACTCTGTATTTTTATTTCTGTTGCAATATTTTTTGTTTGAAATTTTTGGAAAATACTTTTTTACACTTTCTTTAAATTTTTAACTTTTTTATAGTCATATATAAATTAAGGTTCGGTGATTTTGTCTATTGTTCATTGTATACTTGCATATACACACTTGTAATTACCTCTTTTACTATTGTACATACTTTCTGAGATTCAAAGTTTTGACTATTCGACTATGTGACTGAGTGTCAAGACATCTGCCGGATTGAGGTTCAAACGCTAATTGCTCGAAATGACAAAAATTATTCTAACACGTTCAACAAACTGTAACAGACCGTTACCGATGCATTTTCACATGGAATTACAGTCGAGCAACCGAAAATGTGCACAAACCCGTTCTCTTTAATAAAACTAGTCCAGAATTTGGATTTCGGTATGTAAAAAATAGGATTTTTATACATGTAAAATACGTTACACTTCTACTACCAAAATAAATTTTACCGAACGTAAGAAGCAGCTACCAAGCTCTAGTTCAATGCAATAACGACAGAAAATGATACAAAATCAAATTGAATAATTGATTTGAATGCGATTTACTGTCTCTCAAAGTTTTTCCTTTACTTTTTCTTATGCCTCTACATCCTCTATATGATCTTTCAAAATTTAAGATTCTGTACCCGCCGATATTTAAATTTTCGAACTTCTTCTTAACTTCGTATCATTATTCTCAGATGACAATAAAAAAAGCTAAGCAAACCTAACCTAACTTAAAATTATTTCTTTGTTACCATTTTCTAACTCCAAAACCATTTTATAAGCGAAATTAACCCTGCGAAGTATGTCTGCGTGCAAATTGCATAAGATGACAATAATTATAAATAAATAAGCTGTCGTTAACGATTCCAAATAATAAACATACTATATAGTAGTTCAATATCATAATATATTATCAATACCTTGTTTTATTTTTGGAACGAACATAAACATAAATATGGTTTTTAATGAAACAAAAAATTTCACATGCGTTATACAAATCAATTGTCGCACATTTATATATATTATTTAATATACATAAATAATTAAATATTTAACACTTGTGAACGTTTTCAACTTCGCCTATGGATAACAATTACTGTACACAATATGATCAGGCGCTAGAAACTCTATGATTGGCTTTTCGTCAAAAACGATTTCTTTATTTTGAACCAAAAAGTAATAAATCTCTGCATACACTTTATTATTTGTGAGTCAGAAACGAAAAGAATACAAAAATAATTATCTACTTTTTATCATCAGGTTCCTTCTCGATAATGACGTCACACTTGTCACCGACATCATTTTCAAAATTCGAATTCGTGACACCCTCGTAATTTCGTCTTCTCGCAGAATTATCTAAATTTGACTGACTCCTCAATTTAATTGAATCCAATTCCCCCGATTTCTCGATACTTTTCGTTTTGTCCGTTTTCCCAAGATTTTTAGCATTATTCAATATCTCAATATCCTTAGATCCAGCATCTAACTTCTCTTCCTCCTTGAAGGCTTCATTATCGATTGCGTAAATTTTGCCCTTGTCAACGTTGCCAACTACCGTTTCGCCACCTTCTAATTCAACTTGATCTTTTGGCTTCTTTGGCTTCTTCTTCACTATATCGTTACCCTCTACCTGAGGACGCTTTTTCAGGTAAGCGGCATTGAAGATGAAGTACATCAGTCCTGTTATCAAAGACACCGCCGCGAAAATTTGATAAGTCGGTCGAGTGCCTAATGCCTTCATCAAATATCCGCCGATCAAGCTTCCCGATCCTTTGCCTGTCGAACGATTTGATTACGTAAGATTAAATATACAAAAAAATAAATTTCCAAAAATGAAAAAAAAAACTTACCAACGCCGTAATAGAGCCCACCAAGTAACCCTTGTATGGAACTATCCGTAGTAGTGCTTGACAGTTTAGCCGCATATGTCACAGCTGCAGTGAAACTTAAAGATGACGTAACAGATTCCAAAGCTTCAAAAATTAAGCATAGCCAGGGATTGTAAATCACAGAATATCCTAAAACGATAAGAATTATATTTCATTACTTTGACAATGATACACTTTCGCATTGAGAGATAACAGTCGTATCCATTTGATTAACTCATGATTTAAACTGCAAATAAAATTTTTGAATTGAAATTAAAAACTTACCCACAAGTCGAACAGCGTAAAAGATAAAGCCAATGAAGAGAACATTGGCATGACCTATCTTGTTGATGATTGGGCCAGACAAAACAAGCAACGGGATACCAGCTATGCCACCTACAGTTATTGTAATACCCATGAGTGATCTGGATGCTCCTAAATCTTGTAGAAGCCAAAAGAGGAAGGACTCAATGTAACCCCAGGCAGTACCTGAAATATGATTTTTTCTTAAGGATTTGACATTACGATTTATCCAAATATATAGAAATAAAAATTGTTAAATAATATATATAATATGAATATCCTTAGGCACAGTATGAGTCGTATTTGTCTAATAACAAATACAAAAGTCTGGTAAAATAAATTTACTTGAGTATATATATTAGTTATGTATATTATAATTATAATATTAAAAATTACCTAAAACAAAACAAGCGATGAACAGCGCGGCAAGTTCGATATTTTTCAAAACGCTAACTACGTCTTTGACTACGTTACTGGCGGGCGATTTAAATTCAAGGTTTATCGCCAGCATAAGAAGACCAGAAGCAAGCTTCAGTCCTGCATAGAGATAAAATGCAGGCCTGTAAAGAAAAAATAGTTCTTTTTCGTTTAAATTGCTTACTTCTATTATCGATGTATTGCATGAAGTGTTTTCAATACCTAAAATCAGTATATCCTTTTCCACGACTAGCATAGTCAATCAATAAACCCGACAAAGGGGATGAAATCATACCGCCGATGCTACCATATATTCTTTGCAATCCGTAATCAGCTTTTTGTTCACGCAAAATAGCGATCACAGCGCCCTCGAACATGGCGAAGGCAGTGCCGCCGATCATACCTAAAAAAAATACCAAGATATCACATTCTTTAAAAAAAAATTAATTTTCTTTAATTTCTATTTAATTACTGTTATATGAAAATTATACTAGGCTCTGTACACGAATTGGGCAATTTTTATGGTAAATAAGCGAACACTTTTTTTCTTTCTTTACTAATCCAAATTAGTTACCAATGAAAACTCTGATTGCAAGATAAAGCCAAAACGTCAGTTGTACGTCATACTCAATTTCCATCTCCTTGTTCGAACAGACGTCCTTGCGTGGGGCCGTTAAAATACAACGCTTGCTACATCCTTCAAGGTAGAAAAACTTGTAGGGTTCTGGTGAAACTGTGTAATTGATTAATGAAAAGCTCAGAGCTACTTTATGTCCCAATGCAACTGGTTTGTCGCACTTTGGTTTCCGGAAATTGTCATCGTTCCAGGCAATCTCGTCCACCATGTATCTTCTTTTATTTTCAAATTTATCTATGTCGGTTGGATCCAGCGCTGTCATCTTTGATTTGTACGAGTAATAATTTATTTCGCGCGTTTGATTGTACTGTGATAAAAAATAATTGTAATTTTACAAACTTTTTGTCTATTACGTGATAACTTAAAATATCATAACAGACATTTTTCAATTTATAATTTAGCCGTGATATCGGTATCACGATCAAGGGACTCCTTTTACGTTATAACCCGTAAGAAGATGGCCTCGCAAAAACACACTGATTTCACGGCACAATTATATAATCAACGTTTTGACAATTACATTGTTTACATTACCTTTTCATTTTCATCGGATTTTCCGAAAGTACAGAAGGTGTCATTTCCATTGTGTAAGTCCGTTAATTCCCGATTTGATACAAAAGTGGAATTGTTGAAAACGCTCATATCATTTTCAAAGTCGGTACATGAAAAGTCATAAAGCTGACCAGTGGGAAAATAAAAAGTACTTTTTGACAGTTGTCGAATTGACGTTTTGTAAAATTCATTGTTTGTCAACTTTCTGTGCTCCCTTATATCGTCTGTGTACGTAACATACTGCAAAAAAAATAGGAAGTCTTATTAGATATCATGCGGTATAAGATTTTTATTATACTACTTCATATTAGCGACACCATTTTCAATATATAATATTGATAGGAAAAATAATCGAGAAAATTATGACAAAAAATTCTCTATACTTTCCTTCTACGAAACATTTTCGTTGTTGCAATGTACCTTGGGCAAGTCAGCTTTCGAAATCGTGTACTTGTATGAAGAATTAAGGCCAGTCGACAAATCGTAATGTTTTACCACATACGACCGTGACATAAGTATAGCCTCCACCTCAGAGTCGTCATGCAAATCGACATAGCAAATGTATCTGAAATAAAATTTCAAAAATGTATATTAAGCTAAGCTTTATTTAAATAAAATAATACATTAAATATAATATATTTTTTGCTGTTCGTGTCAGTGATTTTATATTTTGAACTTCCCGCTCACCCGCAACTCTCTAGCCTCGTGTTGACTTCCGGCGCTAGTTTCGTTTCGCAAGGATAATTCTGGTTCATGGTATATAACAGTCCTTCGTTATTCAAGGGACAACTGAGGTCCATGATAACACGTTCCGGGAATTGCACTGTCACTCTGCCAACCGGAACTAACAGTAGCAGAAGCGCCGCACCTCCTCCTAGTGACGAGAACAATGATAATAAAATCTGAAAATTTAAAAATGAATTTGAAAAATAGTATAACATTAATTTTAACGGCAATGAAAATAAGGTAAAAAAATATTGGGTCATGCTTCCATTTTTGTGAAAGAATATAGATATAACGTACTCACTTTAAAATTTCCTATACGATCCGCCAGTAGACCTGCCAATGGAGGCATCACAATGGCAACAAAAGGAGTTACAGCACTCATAATGGCAGTTTCCTCTACATTTATGCCCAGCTCTCTCATGTGGATTGTTAAATATGGATAAAGTACGTATAGAGCTAAAAAAAGAAATTTGATTTTTAATATTAATTGTTGCCAATCTTACGTAACTAAAATATCACGGAGTTAAGAATCGCGGCGAATAAGTAAATTGAAAATTTATAAAACAATACCATCAATGAATATTATTTATCAATCTCGAACAAAGATTAATTTAATTTTTACGCACTTGATGCTTGGACGAAGAATATTAATTTGAGAGGAAGTAGCTCCTTATGCCGGAAGTCCTTGATGATCCTCCGAAAGAAGCTCTTAAGCAGCATCATTGTTATTTCTTGTATTGGTTTCCTTGTGAAGATTCGTGAAAGGATTGCCAATTAAAAAATTATGAATAGTGAATATCCTTTGGATTAGATCATAATGCGTCTCGGATTAAAATCTGAAAAATTATAGAAAAATATAGAATAGAATTAAAAAGTATTAACAAGGAAAAGACACAATTAAATCAATAAGTTATATGTTATTATTTATAATTAATTATCGAGTTGAAATATACATTAAACGAATAAAAATTATGTTTATGTCTAATGCCACCGAGCACGCAATTACTTCTGATGACGATTTCAAATGATTTACAAGCGAATGACGTTCGAATGGCCATGCCCATGGCAATGAATACCTCAAATTGTACACAGTGGTATGGCTACGTGCGTAACGTGACATTTACGTAAGCATTCGTGCCATTGTACTTCTACTGGATTTCGCTTACGAGAAGAACTACTGTTACGGTGTGCCTCCAACGAGACTAGTGTTAGACAATTATACTTTTTTAAAGATTCTCAGGAATAATTTGTGAATTTCTATAAAACAAAAATCGAAAATTTAATTTACAAGAAGTCGTTTTTTTGACACGTGGTATTCGTACAAGATTAAGATGAATAACTAAATTCGAGCTAATTATTATCAGAAATAATAAAAAGTAGGGTTTGGAAAGAAAGAAAAACTGAATTTTGGTATGACAAAAACATAAAATAAATGGATACTTTGACGGAAAAAGTTATCCAAAAAATTTAACACAGAATTATAGTATATGATGTAAATTGATATTTAACTTTGAAAAAAAATCCGTACACTTATTCCAGATGGCGTAGGTATGACATTCTCAGAATATTCTAATTTTAATTTCAGTATTTGAAACAGGTACTCGATTTTCTCAATAGATCTCAGTAAATTATGATGCATATACAAAGAATTCGTGTATCTGTTCTAAATGAGATGCTCAGTACATTCTGAGAATATTCTTTGGTAGATCCGCAATGTGGACAACACGTTGAAAGTATTCAGTCTCTGTCAGTCCTACGAAGAAGCCTTGACAGCTTTCCTTACTTTCCGAAATTAACTACCAGTAGTGTCGTCGTTTCTTTGTTTTTACTTTTATCGAATTGAGTGAGAGATAAACATGTTCACAGTGTAGACAATAAATTACGCAAAGTACCCATAGCGTGCTTGGGATCTTTTATATATTTAAAAGTGTACTTAATTATAAATCCTTTTCAACTGCACTTGAAACTACATGTCACAAATTTAGTCAGAACGTGATAGGTTGGGTTTTAGGGGACTTAATATGTGTCGTTTCGTAAACAGATGGCCCCTCAAAGAGGAACTGATATTGCAACCCGACCATACGATCAAATTTTGTGTTAAGTAAAGAATTTTCAAAATTACGGAAAACGGAGAACTAGCTTAGGTAAATGTATACGTCAGCTAGTATTTTTGAAATTATTATAGGTTAGCTGGAGACTGAGTATGTAATTAGAATATGCTGTACACATTTTGAATTTATCAAAGGATATCTTCAGAATGCACTCAGCATTCGTTTGAAACGGACAAGTGAACGTACGTCAGTATATGTATACGTATATCCTGTTTAAACACTGTGAGAACGTCCTCAGAATATAATTTTGCTATCTGAGACGCTTATTACATCTCGAAAATCCTAGTTGTAGGTTTCTTCTATATTCGCAGAATGGTAGTTAGTATTGTTCCAAAACAAGTTACATAAAAATGTAGGATGCAAGTGGCAGGGAGAATCATACAAAAACAAATGTATTATCATAAAGCAGATCTCCTGTCCCTGTGGTTTTTAAACTTGAACAATGTACGATTTAGACGTAACTGACGTTTCGAATTCAAATTATCTTGTTGTACCATTTTTACGATAGTAACAACCGGAATCGTCATTGTTATTATTGAAAAATAGTACGATGTCAATGCCAAGACGTAAAGATTTAAATTGCGTGAAAAAACTTCGCGATTTAACCGAAAATTGCCGGACTTCTGTAATTACTTGAACATGCCACCGCTACATTTATGGCGGCGCGACAATCGCCCATTATAAAACTATTACGTAACGTGCGCGCTGTCAGACCTTGCGGCCTTTGAATGCCGTTAACTATCTCCTTCCTGAGATTCTTCAAATAAAATCTCTCAGTAATTTTCTTCGATTATCAATATTCTCTCCATGAATATTACGGCAACGTAAATTATTTCTTACCTGTTATCGGGAAAAAATAAAATCCAACATTAAATTAGTAATAAAATAATAATATTACTTGAAAATAAAAACCAAGTATTTATTCCGAATGATACCGTTGGCACTGTGTCAAATTCACAGTGACATTTTACAGCTTCAGGTAAACTTTCTATTGGACGGACCTTCGTATAGTTTAAGCACTAGTCAAAGTACGTGTTTCAGATTCCATTCCTGGATAAATTCCTAGTATTAACGGCAGCCATTATTGAAAGAAGAAGGCTGGGGTATGTAATCGACATTGCATGGCGGAAGCAGGAAGCACATGCATGGGACGTTCTTCTATTTTTTTTTTAAATTCAAGGTTCAACACGTGAAACTACACGTGCGAACGTCTACATAGTACAAATATTTATATAAATTCTTCAGAATCAATAATCGATTAAGCATAATCAATTTCAAATCAATAAATTGATTCAATATCAAGTTTAAGTTTATTAAATGAAATTTAACCTGATTAAAATTAAATGTAGTTTTGACCAACACCGTACATACTATAGTTATTGGTTTACGAGTATATGTATACAGTATTACTGTATATTGTATATGTTTTGGACTGTATCAAGTTATGCAATAGTTTTTTTCACAACTTTATTAATTTTTTATTTTACCTTGCAAAGAGATTCATCAATCGAAAAAGCTAATTTGCCAATTTTTCGTTCTTCATCATATAACCTACAAATCGCTTAGCATATGTATTCAATAATTTTCGTTCTACGCGTACGTAAATACACAACTAGAATTTGAAGACCGATGACCACTGATTTTCAAAGAGTCGAACGTCCAGTGAGTTTACAAGACTCGAAAGATGAATTAGTGGAATATTTTGGCATATCAAAAGGTCAATTAAAATTCAAATAAAAAAAATTTAGAATTAACAACACCTGTCAAAAAAGAGGCGCCAATTCTTCTAGTCATTCAGTACCAATGGCCTCCGTATAGCCACGCGCATGCGCGTCACTTACTTCAGGCACACGTAAGTACACATGTGTCAGTGGTAATAATCCAGAAGTGTACCGGAAAGTACAATCTAAAGAGGTCCAGCCAATTATCCATTTTATTCGATTACATTTGACGCACTCAGTGACGTAGTCGTAAGCGGAACAAAAACCCACAGTAGGTAACGCTGCCTATGGAGCGACACTACGTTTCCCGGCTGTACTCATCCCTGACAATTTATATATCACAGAATTCTTTATTTCATCCGTAACAATTTTCGGTCTCCATCCCCCCAATAATTATTTAAAAAACTTATTTTACGAGATATTTCAATTAAATAATTGTTTCACGTCCTTACAAATATTTGACATGAATATATTCCACTAATATTTATTCTTAATATGTATACATAAGAATCTGAAAACACAAACAGCTGGTCTTTGCGGCCAAATACACACGATGCCGTAATGCCGTTCTTCGTGGCAAACTCTAGCCAATTTACATGGCACGATAATTGCCAACCATAATGATATATCCAGGATGATAAATAATGCCGAGGATATACACACTGTTATATGCAGATTGCGCCAATAGCAAGGAGCCATTACAAGATTCACATCGGACAACGACTCATGGAATATTTGATAGAAACGGCATTGTTCCACTTAAATATATTTATGAAAGAATCATTAAAGATTATCTACGGCTGTTTTTCTCTTATTGCTATTGTTCTCATTAATATTATCAAAACTTCAATTTAATATTTTTTAATTCTTCTAAACATATACAACTTAACCCCGTTCGTGTTAATATAGAAAACTGTTTAAGTATTAAGAACACTGTTGCCATAGTTATATATGTATATATAAATTATTGAACAGTTCTTTGAACCGTTTTTATTATAGCAATTATTATTGACAGTTAATCATGTTTATGACCAGATTCTGTGTGTTGGTAAAATTTTATTGTTCCTACGTTGCCTGCACTTTTTCTGCAAAGTCACTGATTTTTTATGACGAAACCGTCAAGACGAATGCGCGCGATAGTCAAATGATTTATTCTGGAATTTTTCTACGCGGCCGTCATTTTTATCGTAAGTGAACAGAAAACTTGAGATACCATGTAGATACGTATACGTATGTTAAGAATGCACCGTTGCTTTATCAATGGAAAATAAAAATATTTCTAATTAGCATTATACTAATCTATTTAATAGCTTTTGGTAATTGGTTTTTTCTTCGACATACACGCACTGTGCGTGATACGTTATTTATTCAATTGAGTGTACGATATGGTGTCGTTCAATGACTATATCGATTATAATTTCAATAACAAGTATATATTGAAATAATATACATGTATACTGTGATATAATATACTTTGATTATATAATATATATTTCAGATCATAAATACGGTAATGCATTATACTATTTTAACAGTATCTACAGATACAGATATTTATATGCATTTGTTACAATACCTTATGTACATATAGTAAGTCACAGTAAAGTCATCGCTTTTCACGGTAAACTTTATATGCACATATCTATGTCATATGTAATAAGGAAAATATTTTTTTTTCTAACAGACTATATTTAGCTTTTGAAAATGTCTGTACATGTCGCAAAGTTTCGAACATGATATATTTGTTACTAATACAATTTCGACAGTATGCGGTTATGTGCAAACTGATTCTATTGCGATCTACGGTTTGCGCAATACCTCCTTGTAGTGCTCGATTACTTCTGGGACACCCTATAGTAGAGGAAATACGGTACTATATCGGATTATTGATCCGTGATCGATTTCGTACGCGGACTATACGCCGTGGAGTCAGAGTCCGTTACTCTTGCTAAGATTATCGATAAATCATTGCGTGCGCGTCGATTTATTTTTACGAAGTGAATATTTAAAAAAATTTAAGCTTTTGTATTTTATTTTTGAGAGAAGAAAATATTTGTAAAACGTCACGGAACTAATTTGCAAGTTCTTAATTACACGTGTCATCGTTATCAATTTGGGTTTGGAAAAAGTATTTAAACAGACGTTCTGTTGTCTTCCAAAATCAACCATACACCACTTGCGTAACGGTTCGACGAAATTAATGCAATCCGATGAACATACTGATTGAGAGTGCCTTTTACCTCACTGTAAGTTCAGTGTGTGTATAAGTGACGGGGAACAAATATTTAGCGATTTGGCTAGCCAGAAATTTAATACTCATTTTTACAGCGCTTAAATTCTACAGGTGAGTTTGGTTTTGGCAATTAGAAAATTTAACGAATTACAAAAAGGTACCTGACAACTTGCACTTCCTTACTAATTTGAAAAGGAAGTATCACAGTACTACATTAATCATATTGACATAGGTAAAGAAAAAAATTAAAAAAAAAAAAAGAGAAAACATTTCATAAAAAGTTTTCTAATCGCCAGTTGACGTGCGATTTTTTTAAGTCATACGTACTTATAAAAAGTGATAAATAGGTGGTACAGCGTTAAGCGTAGAAATGTGGGAAAAAAAATATTCCTAACTAGCACGAAATAATTACGCCGACTGTAACGGTTCTATAGTATGGTAATAATATTTTTTATCCCTAATTTTAAAAAAATTATTAAAATTTGTATAATCCAACTACGACTCAAACAAAAAGTTATGTTTCAAATTTTGCTTTCACTCTTCCTGAATGCTCGGATAAAATCGGGTCAAGTGCATAGTCGCTCTGATTATCCCATGTAAATACGCCTGCACATGTATATGTATATGTATATACAGCTATACTCGAGAATGCATCATTGAAAGGAACTCACGAATTACTTTATTGCTATTCGTATACGTATCTCGCGTACAAATCGGCCATCTTACTGACACGCTGAAGTACACGTACGTATGTCAACTGACAAGTACGTAACAGTCATACAGCCCTTTCCAGAAATAATAGTCCCATTCAATGCATGATTTATATGCAAATTTTATAATGCGACTAATTTATTTGTTTTTACTTCCGATTGACAATCATTCGAGCTCGTTTCCGTTTGCTTCCTCTATTAGCTAATCGTATGTCTTTTGACGTTTTGTCAATCCAAATATTATCCCGTTAAATGGGTCATCGGAAATCGATAAATTTACAGTATCTAACATTGAACTATGTCTTATTGTACATTACAGGAATGGATGCACCGTTAGAAAGGATACCTGACGATACTGTTGGTTTTCCAGGTATAAAAATAATTATTGTCAATTATGTAATTTTCGTTTCATGCCTGTTATTATTTTACCACTTGACGTTGTGGTTTTTATTAATTAATAGAATTGATCAGTAACTAATTTTTTAATAATTTCATTGCTTGTCAATGAATTGACAATTAATTGACATACAGATTTAACATGTATTATTTTTATAATGCAAATTTGAAATTTTTATTAATTAATTAGTCCTGCGCAAGATTTACGAAGCGAACCAGTTAACGCTCTTTATATGTATGATACAATTGATTTTTTTTCATGCGTTCAACTGCAAAAAGTGCCCGCAAACGTTTGTAGTCGAGAAGCGTCTTTGTTCCGTAAAGCTGGCAAATGGTAACAGTTTATTCGAAATACCAATTGTTAGTACAAACACGCAGATCAGTAAGTCGACAGAATAAACATTGGTTTTGACGTAATCCCTATAGATTACATGCTTTTAGATAAATCAGAAAGAAAAAGTACATTTTTCTGTATTTTGATTATTCGATACGTGCATACTTGAATATAATATTGATATTTAAAGATGTGAATAATTGAATTAAGAGAATAATATATTCGAATTATTATATCAGGAATCTCGTGTATTCCCCATATAGTTGATGCAGACTTACCGCTGTGTATAATTCCGAACTCTAAGGAACTACAACGATTCGTCACAAATAACCAGGAGTGATTGAGAATAAGTCAAAAAAATCGTTAACACCTTGCCGATTTTTGTTTTCATATAAATCTACCGTGCCAATCGTACGGAATAATGAAAAAAAAAAAATTATCACTGTGACTGGTTGAGAAAACAAAAAGGACCAACACAGCTTGTACAAAATTGAATTACAACGGCAGGAAAAATCGTGAAGATTTTTTCGATCGGCAGTGTTGCATCTCTGATACAAAAATTAATTCATTTAATATTGCTTTTAATAAAAGAAATACGATTATTACAGACAGATAAGATTACATTGATCTATTAACGAATCTCGTTTAAAATTTGAAAAAATCGGCAAGAGATTTTCAACGCGGATCCGCACGGCGCGATGTTAAACGCGCAACTGGCTCTTGACGATCGTCGGACTTGGCTACCACCACAATCCATTTTTCAATATGCCGATTGGCTTGTACAGTACGGTTAAGAGTTCCAGTGTACATACGCGTTTTGTACGAATCGTCTATACCGATTCACTACCTACATTTAGGCCGATCGAACGATTATCGATTGGTTTTCCCTTTCGGCTTTTCAATATATTGAAAATTCGGTGACAACGGTTTAATTTGTGTAACTATTATTTGCTTATATAATATAATAATCCTCTAATTCAATCTTTTGTCAAAAATCGGTACAGATACCGACTAAAGACCGAAACGTTACAAATTGTTTTTAACATTTATTTCGATGCATCTGTCAATAGCTGCGACCCACATTATAAATTAATGTATAATCACATGCTGTGACATCGATAACAAAATAATTGTAATTACACGCATTTTTTTAATTTTTATATTTTCTTTCCGTACTTCCTTTATCAATCTTATAACGTGTTTAAGCATTATAAACTTTTTACTAGATTCACGAAGAATTATTAATGGCAAAAAGGTAAATTTTATATTCTAAAAATTTATTTACTGTACCTTTTAATTTGCTGATTGAAAAATTCACTTTTAACGAACGAAAGATTACTATGGTAATATAAAAGAAAAAAATTAATATGACAAAATATCCCGAGGTTATTATTTTCGTAGTAATTCTTACCACGAACTTTACAGCAATTCTTAGTATACAATTTTCTCCGTGTATCATTATTATTATTTTAAATCATGCATTCACTCAATTCATAATTTATTACTATAATATAACTATCTATAGAATCTATTTATCAATGGATCAAGTATAAATTGTTATTATTATCATTATATCTAACACCATTATATCAACAATCTTTAGATAAAAATTATTGACCACGTACCTATATGCGGGAAAATTCAAATAATGTTGAATTGCATCGAATTGAATTTATTAATTCCGCCAACAGTATTTATCTGTTGTCGGTTATCATTAGATTAAAAAAAATAACATCGCGTTGTTTAATTTGAACAAAATTAAAGGTATAATAATACCTAATATAATTTATCTACGAATACCCAGTCTAGTGTTGTTACTTCCTGCATAGGATCAAATCGCAAGGTATGTTTAAGTATGATGGGACTAGTATAATAACATCAGTCTCTTGGTAGAATGATTATTCTACTAAGTTTGACACATGTTTTGTGAAAGTTGTATTGGACTGATGGAATATTCTCTCGTCATTAAAAAGAATGCGAGTTAACTCATAGATGAGAAGACTCATGTACGGATGTAGGACATCGTAAAACTTGTTCTGCAGCCTCGTGTGCTCTTTTTTATTCTCACATTGAGCCAGTGATACGAGCGCGTTAGCTAAGATAAGATAATTTGTCAAAATCATTCAATTCTTAAAAAATTTTTGACAACGTAATTTCGTTCAATCAATATGCGAATGATACAGCATTTGAATGGTGTATATTATTTTATTCAAGTAAGAAACATTTTTGTCATTTGTAAATGGCGCTCTGGGACCGACCAGTCACGAGCAGTTACGAGCCACCGTGATCCACTTAATGGCCGATAAAATTCTTTAGAATAATAGTAAGAGGCACAGTGATTCGAAAAGAAAAACAGTCTCATTTGTATTCGTTCTCTTTTTTACAATCTGACATACGCTTTTGGTACAGACGAGAATCTTAGGTTAATAACTGTTTTTGCTGTCGGTGTGTACAAAATTAATCCTCATGTTCTTTTTTTGCTGTTTGCTGTCCAATTTTATTTAAGTGATGTAAGCCCGGCCAGTAGTATATCTATATGGTTTTACGTTTTACGTATGTAAATGAAAGTAAATACATATTCATATAATAACAAAATCGGAATTTAAGCCGACGTGTATTTTAAGGATATAAAGCTTTAAAAACTTGAAGTTATTCACAGGCACTCTAAGACCCTGATTAACGGTCAGGTTACGTACTTAGAATTTAGAGTGCGAAAAAAAAAATACAGCACTAAACTTTCCTTTCTTTTCTTTACGACTCTATCCTCCAGAGGAACTTGTGCCAGAACAGTGCTAAGCAAGGTACTTGAAGGACTTGGGAAATTCCTGTTTTACCGTGCGTTTGCAAAAGCACGCTACTACGAAACAGCATTGAACGAGTTAGCGTTAATTGGGATCTAAATGTATTAACTCCTTCGTATTTGAATTCTTTACAAACAATATACATTATAGAAAAATAGTCGCGATGATATACATTATTTTTTAAATTATTAATTAATACATTTTAAGTACCTGCAGGAGCTTCGAATTTTATACAATAAGGAAAATGAGATTCTTATTTCCTCAGTCGATAAGTACACGAGTTTGATGCTTGTAAAAAACACATTTAAAAACTATTATTGCCACCTATCCTATAAGAATAAAATCGTGAATGGCCCCAATTTCAGTGACTTTTATGCACTTGAACTTATGTTATTGGTAGCACGCGCGATAAAATTACTTCGTAAAATCGATTGTCGTTTGCATCATAGAAATCGCTAATTACAAAAGCGTTTCAACCTCTTCCTCCATCGTCATATAGTTTTGTTAAGGCAGTTTCAGACATATTGGTATTTATTCTAAATATATGATAAAATAGAAAAATAAAACATTTAGTGTAAAACCATGCATATGCATACTTTGTAACAAACATTTTATGCAGTGACACGAATGCCTTGCCATAGACAGTTCATTGTTTTCAATCTGTCAGAAAATACCTCGAACTCATAAATACACTAGAAGTTCGGATGGCGATCTGCAATGAAATTTTCATTTAACGAACTGTACTGAACAGTGACGATACTGTAGCGTCTGAACGATGTTGGTACAAAATGGTACTAAAATGTGTGAATCGACCTTTATTTGCATACACGTATTTGTAAAGTTGTATAAGATCAAATTTAGGCTGCAATGTTTTTAAACTTATAAAAGTATTCGTCAAAAATTCTATCAACAGAATCAATAGTTATTAATAGTTGTAACTAATCAAAATTTCATTTGGATTTAATTAACTTTCACTAATGAAAAGAGTGAAGTGGTATTATAAGATTACAACTGTCATGAAAATTTGAATTTGATTGTTGTCGCCAATAACACTTTGCCTGGTACGATGTTTGCCAACATTAAGAAATAAAAATGATGAACGAATAAAAAAATTCTACGTATTTTCAAATGTCAATATTCTTTTATGTCACATTTTAATATATTCATTTAGCAACATTCTATTATTTTATTAAACCGGTTAAAACCAATATTAATAAATTTTTTAAAGGTCATGAAGAAGTCTTCGATATGAACCAGCACACATTAAAGAATTTCACTGTATGATTGAACCTCTTGGGATATCATTGTTATTGCTAATTCTCAAGGCGATTTGCTTCTACGTCGTCCTCTTTGACATTATCTCAGTCTCGAGCAAGTGCCAGCAATGGCTACTTATTGTCTATGTATTTAATTATAAGACGACACAGACTGTAGATAATTCCAGACAACGAAATTATTAATATTTTTAATAAACACAATTTCCATGGAATATCAGTTAACAAAAGGAAACAGGAAAACTGAGTGCTGATGTACGTGGTCACGATTTCTGCAAAACTGAAATACATTACCGCGTATATTATATCTTAACAAAAATTGGTTACAAGCAATGTTAGATCTTGTGTAGCTGAACCATAAATCTTTGCAAAAAATTAATTATAAATAGTTGCGTACGCATTGAAACATTTAAAAAATTTTTTTTTATTTTAGTAACCTAAGTCTTAGAATATATGTTATATTTTAACGGTTAGTGCATATTAATATATACTATAAATCTAATAGCATCAACAATATGGAAAATACGCGCACCCTGTAAACTTATTACATGTAACGCTAGTCAATATGTGTTGTTAAAACGTAAAAATCTTCATTGCGTGCATGTAAAGATGCGTTACTTCATAACGTATGACGATTATTTGTCGCTTAAAGCATATTAAAAATTCAAGCATGTAGGATTCTTTCATATTATAGATATGAATTACTCCTCCGCCAGAATTTTGAAAAAATATTCCACCTATAAAGGAAGAGCATATAAGATCTTCTAACAGAGCTCGTTATTTTAGAGAATACAGGACTACTGAAATAAGAAAAATATAGATTTTTTTTTCAAATTTCTGTTGCTGAAAGCCTCATCCTTTACAAATATTTAAAAAAAATTCGTGGACAAATTTGAAAATTTACGGAACTGATAGCGTTAATCATAAGTGAGTACGCAACAGAGTAACAGGCTCGCCGAGCGATATACGGTGTGTACATACAGGCCTGTGCGCCTTTTGTGAGGAACTTTAAAGCCATTTATCTCGAAACTACAATTTTCAACACTGTGGACATCATAATTCTTGAATGAATAATTATTTTTACTTGATAATTAATTTGAATTTGTAAAATACCTTTCTCTACAATATGGAACTTCCCCGAGCACATTCCATAAGTTGAAAAATAAATACAAATTATTGACAATTTTTTATCGTAAAAATGAAAAAAAATAGATATGTATGTAACTTTAAAAATTATCTTTGAAATTCCTCCAAAAAGTTCCATGTTGTAGTTTTGAGCATATAAATTACTGATCTGAAAGCATTTTGTTTTCAGATGATTGGTTCACCTGAGATTACGCCCACAGATTGAAAGCTGCGAGCTACACAGGGCAATATTCACCACTTAATAATTTTCATAACTTTGAGTATATCAACAACTTTTTTGTTTAAAAAGACTCATAATTATATGCACAATAAACTGTAAAAAGTACCGAAATAATAATTTCGTTTCTAAGCAATTTAACCTGGCAAAAAAGTCGAATTTTTGAAGTTTCAATAGTCCTGTACCCCCTTCATTAAAATCATATGTACCTCTAATAATCCGTCTTCCGGTATGTCTGAACAATGCACAGCGTTTTGAATTTTTGTTTTTCCATATTTTGCACGGAGTGTGTGCGGCCTCAATTGACGCGCAATTTCCTGTAATGTATTGAATGAAATTATTATTAATCCACTAATATACTTTTGTTCAAGAGTTTTACTTACTGGATCCATTGGACCGCATAATTTTCGAAACTCTGTTAGTACATTGATAGATTCGTCTGCATGTGTTATTTCCATAGCCACACATGGCCCAGATTGTAATTCAGCTACCATGGCCTTTGAGAAAATGAAGAATTTAAAAATAGACAATTACATTACCAAAGAAGTAACATATTTTAATTATCGATTTTAAAAGTTTGATTGAGCATACGTTGTAATCTGGCAGTACGCCCTTGTAAACCTCTAAAAATTCTTCCGCGTTGGTGGGATCAATATAAAATTGTTGGACAGCTGATATCTTGTATCCTTCTTGCTGTATATCATTAATGATGTCACCTTAAATATAAAATATGCGTAGTAGATAACATAAATAACAGTTATAAATGATTTAGATTTTATTTTAATATTAGAATTATCTCATGTACCAATCAGACGAGCTTGTACAGCATGGGGTTTTATGACACAGCATGTGCAATTTTTATATACCGCTGTATTTTTTGGGCCCTTCCTTCTTGATTTTGGTTGAGAAAAGAAGAAGTTTATTTCCTATAAGTAGACATATCCACAATAATTCATATAAAAAAATATTAAATAAATGAGTAAATAGAAAAAGATATTCTTTTTAAAAAAAGGACCTCACCCGTTCAGCTGCTTCTTCTGAATCAGAACCATGTAAACTATTATGTATAGAATCCTGTCCATAACGCGCTCTAAGAGATGTTTTACCACTTTCAACAGACACTGAACTAGTTTCTGCTCCAATCAGTTCTCGCCATTTTTTAATGCAATTTTCTCCTATTAATTCCAGAGCCACAATTGGTCCAGATATCATATAATCCAATATAAACCTATATATATATATAATAGTATAGTAAAGTAAAGAGGTGAATCAATTATTTTCAAAAAATGTCCTAAGCCTGAAACCTACGGGAGTTCATTATGACCTCTTAAATGACTGTAAAAGTCTGCAGCCTCTTCATTAGTTAATGCTACCATTTTTATATTTCCAATGTGAATGTCATGGTTAGTAATATATTTCAGAATCTCTCCCATTTTATCAATAACATTTGGCTTCAGAGTAGCACATGTTCTAAAATATTAATTGTAATAAATTAACAATCTCACCTACAAGCATTGATTTAAACGTGGAACATAGTTATGGTACCTATATTATTTACAATATTAATGGATTTTACCTTTGCATAGTTGAAGCTAACTTGCTTCTTGTAGCACTATCTCCAAAATCTGTTATTTTCATACATCGAGAGAATATTTTTACTACACCTCCTATATATAAATCCTTAGCTTCAAGGCCTTCGCACTTTGATCTTCTTAAAAACGTCTTCTTTGTTTTAACATCAAACTGAAATAATTTATATGAAATATATAGTGCATAAGTATTTATAATTAAATGTGTAACATTAAGAATAATGTATTTACCAATTCAACTGTATTGTCAGCTGGATAATAATATAAATAAAATTTTCTCAATACAGAGGCTACATTGTCAAACCATTCAGCTTCAAAGACATTTCTTTCTGAAAAATGTACCCCTGGTTTCTGCCGGAAACTTGTCATGTTCTGCATCTGATGGCAAAAACATTATAAGAGTTAATAATAGTTTATCTATGCCGGTTAGTAATTAAAAACAACCTTGCAAAATATTCCACCCGATTGAACGTTGGATCTTTGTCCCTACCATTTTATTCTTTATAGATCAAAAAAATTCATACGAAAAACAAATAGAAATACATGCATCATAAATTATTTAAAATTATGATGAAATACACTGCAGACATACCTTAGTCTTATTTTCTTTCTTTAGAATTTGATTTAGCCGGTCGTAAAAGAAGCGCAATTGATACAATGTCGGACGTTTTGAACCTGTTTGAGCTTGGCAAGGTCAATGATACAGTTGCCATGGATACGACCGCTAAATGTAGTAATCATAATTGAATGTGATTATAATTAATGAATATCTTTGGTGGTTATAATCAGTTATAATAGAAATTCATTAAATGATTTACTATTTTAGTAGTCCAAATATTAGAAATTCCTACCTTGCCAATCGTACATAATAATTCTTCCCGCTTTCAGTGATCATCAGTGATCGTGCTGTCGTCACATGTGACTTAAAGTGTGAATCTTGGCATGTATAATTGTTTAGTTCGGATAAAAACTTCTATGAACTGTTAGTTAAACAGACGGTTATTACATATGACAACAATTAAATAATATTAATTCATGTTACAGTAGTGTATTAATTGAATATAATCAGAAACCGGGTGTGAAGACGAAAAGGCGCGCACTATGGATGAAACCGACAACGCTCAAATTATTGCAAGTGTAAATTGTATTGATAAAATGTGTATGAAGAACTGTGTATTCATAAACAAATAATTTCTCAGGGTATTCCAGATGATTTATGTAGGAAAGCAGGCATTGCTGCTACCTGGATTGGATCTAATAAAATTGGGGTGCATGCATACAAGCATGTAAGCGTAAGAAAACATTGTGAAGGTGTACATTATTTTTTACTATTAATATGTAATAAATATTATGCAATATTTCTGGAGTACTTTATATACGTTTTTATGTACAATTCTAGATCTCTGTAAGGACTTGGCACCATTTGAGGCAAAAGTACATTCTTTGAGGCCTGAGGTTATTTTGTTCTCTGCACCACTACGCAAACTTGTAAATGAGAGCAATGGTGTCTTTTTATCAATTCAAAAGATGAAACCATCTGCAAGTAGTGATACTAGGCCCGAACTTCTGAAACACAGTAAACAATACCGTTCTATTCTACGTGCCTGCATAGAAAACATTCAGGATGTATTAGAAAAGTCTACCCCAGACTATAGATCCACATTGGAACAATATCTAACAATATTTTATAATGTGGAATGTGTCTGGCATCTAACTGAGATTCTTTATATAGATGCTATACCAGGTAATTGATTTAGAAACTTAGTATTCATTAAAACATGGTTATAGTTTTTTCTTACTCTAGGTGAAGTTGTATTACCCCAGTTACTTGAATGGGTACGTTTCCATTTTCCTAAACGTGAATTAATGGCTGCAAAAGTTCTGACTAAGAAAAACATTGCCTCTGAACTGGGCAATATAAATTATTGGGAAGCAATTATTGGCTGTGCTCTACATGGCAAATTGGAAGTAGTACGCGCTCTATTATCATTACACAGTAAAGCGGATCATCCTGCTTTTTTAGCTGCTGAGAATGCTCTGAGAACAATGCCAATTTACAATGTTTATGGTGGTTATTCAATCAATGAATTTATGATTCGTTGGAAGCATTGGCAGTTAGATCTGCTATCGAGGTTGGAAAGCAAGACATTTATTAGTGAGCCAAATTTGGAAGATATTATGAAAGTACGTTTTAAAACAATAAATGACTGTTACATTAGTTTGATTTTAATATTGACATAATTATCAATTACAGCTTGTGGCAGGTGACGATACTGCTCTTTGGGATTTTTCAGAATACACAGATGCCTGGTACGAACTTCTAGCGGCCAAACTTTTTTACTCGGTTCCATGTTGCAAACAATCCGAACTGTCGCGTCACGCTAACAACATTGCTGCTAAATGGCAAGCTAGTAAACATCAGGATAATGTTATTCTTTCATTAATGGACAGCGAATTACATCATGTTATTAAAGAAATTCAATACATGAATGACAATGGATGGTTTGCTGCCCATTTAACAGATTTACTTTATCATTGTGGAAAGCTTAAGGTCATTCACAAGCATCAAATCAAGTATGTTCTTCTTAATCGTATACCAAACATTAATAATAAATGGATTATCCAATGAGTTTGTGTTATGGTTTTATAGTGTTACGGATCAGTTGCATGAAGCTCTTCTTTTGGATTATGGTACCACATTGATGAGTCATCATTCTCTTTGGCAAGTTGGCGCTAGTTACTTAGAACATTGTTCTGAACAAGGTCTGGCTAGATTAGAAACATTATTGCAAACTTTGTCATCGGGCAGCGAAGCTAAAATAAATAAAATTATAGACATAGCAAGGGAAAACAATTTACATAACGTTGGTATGTTTCTGAATTTTATTTGTAACTATTTTCCTCCTAGCGCATATTCAATATAAAGAACATTGTTGCAGTTAATAGTATCTGCAAGATCCAGGGTATGAAATGTATACGTCAAGACAGGCTTGGTAATGCACTGACCTGGGCTTTAAAAGCTCAGGATGGCGCTTTTGCTACCTACATTGCTGATCAATTCTTGAAACACTATGCTGAAAAGGGTGAAGTCATGTGCCTAGATTTGCTTGAAAATCTAGGGAACTGTATGCTTGTTAGCGACCGACTAACATTTTTAGGTCAGTATTCAATACGAGATTCAAATTTAATGAAACATAAATTTTTAATAACAATCCTTTTTATGTGTTTTATTTTTTCTTGTTATAGGAAAGTATTGCGAATTCCATCAAACATACGGCATTGGTGAATTCAAGGGTGCAGCAAGTTTACTAGTATCGCTCCTAGTATCAAACCTAACTCCAGACTAGTGAGTGTTTTTGAATTATTCGTTTAATTTCAATTGATAAAGAAAAAGAGATGGGTCTAAAATTAATGATGTTTAATTCTAGTTTTTGGTCTACATTACTTTGGGATGCAGTACCACTTCTTGAAGCTGAGGATGTAATACTCTCTTCCGAGGACACATTCGAACTGATGCGCAGCGTTGAAGAGCACGGCGATGATCCTAAGTTTCAGGATAAAATTGAAATATTCCGTTTAGCAGCAGCGCGAAATCTGGCGCGCGCGCTTAACCTTGAAGGTTGTCAAGGCAAACATTGAACAATTATTAACAATAATAAATCATCCTCATTGTTAATAATAACAGGAATCATTATTCTCATTGGCACGTGAACAAATCGACACTGCCTTTAAGGAATTAAGATTTTATTAAAAAACAATCCATTTTGTAACAAAACAGCTACGTAAATACAAACAAAAATTCACTTCTCCATGGTAATTCAATTTTTCATTATATTTCATTATGAACCTCTACCCTCTGAAAGATATCGAAAAACATTCAATATCCAAGTCAAGGTCTGGTGTCATCTGGCATTGAAGTAACTGGACTTTATTATATCATACGCTAATCCAGATTACTGTCAGTACTCTTTATATTTTATTATAGAATATTCTACGCTCTGCCATAATAAATTGAGACGATCTGGTATCCCCACTATTACAACTTTCCAGGAAATTGTGCAATTTATATTACGCAACGCTGCATTGGTTATACCAATCCAGTTTACGGAAGATTATATAGAATATTAGAGAAGATATTGTTATATTACAGCGAAGCGAATGCACGCTGTGTGAATAGTATATCTAATAAAAATACGCGTAGGATAACAAATTGTGCTACAAGATTATCTAAGCGCTTTTAAATTTGCATCCATGGTGTTTGTCAATGTAAAGCATTTCTAATCGATTTGTATCTGAACTTTTTTGTTATTTAATTGTTGGCTTCTTCAGGAAAAGGATGAACGGATTTCCCGTAATTGTGCAACCACAAGAGCCATTGAAAAGCATCCGCTTTGATTGTCGAGGAGCCGTGTAACCGGTTTTCGAACGTAACAGTTGTGCGCCCGCGAAAAGCGTTAAACCGTCAAACGACAGGCGCTCAGTTATAGTTCACTGGCTGTGAAAAATGGCGGCCAGTGTTGGTCGCTTGTAGAGTGTGTGAGATTGATCATTTATTAAATAATTTCAAATGTGTGGATCGTCAGATATTTTTTGTTTTTAAACGATATCTAGTGATATATTTAACGCGGTGTCTTGTTCTACAGTGACTGTTATATGCGAACAGGATCGATTGACCGTGAAAAGTATTTTTCTTGGCGGCTCCTTTGACAGATCCACTCTAGACTTGGATCTTATCGTAATCTTATTTATTATTTTACGAGACTAATTTCTGCCACTTATTACAAGTGTAACCAATAATTATAGAATTTTAATCTGTATAATTATTTATACGCTAAGTCATTATATGATATGGTTCATGCTTTTGGTTTTGTTTATTAAAGAACTGTGACAGTGATACACTGTTGATACTCAGTATAGAGATTCAGTTATGGAAAAATTAAAAATGTGACTGAGGGATATTTGTATTATATATCAAATGTGCATACCTAGTGTGATTGGTATATACAATGAAATAATGAGTGATAAACTTTATATTTGGCAAGATAGCAAGAAGCTTTTTTGGAGTCATCAACGCAACTTTGGTGGTTATTTCTTTGAATATCTCTGAAATATATTGCAGGATGGAGGATTATACACCAGTGGACGAAGACTTTCCTGGACGTTTGCTTCATCAAGCTGCACTCTGGGATAACGCTGAACTCCTCGAGGATCTTTTGCATGGTGAGCATGCCCAGTATACGAATAGTCAGGATTCATGGGGACGTACTCCACTCCATGCTGCTGCCATAACTGAGAACTCTCGATGTCTGGGTGTTCTTCTCTCTGCTGGAGCTAATCCCAATATACCATGTGGTCCACGGGGTCATTACCGTACTGCATTACATATTTGTGCTGAACATGGACACCTTTCTAATGTTGAAAAGCTGCTGGAATTTAATGTCGACTTGACCTTACAGGATAACAATGGTCTGACACCATTGGATATTGCAGAAAAGAGTGAACACACCAATTGTACCAACTTGCTAAAACTTGCAGCAGAGAAGTATGAACTAGCTAGGCTTGCAGCACATGCATCTTTACGTGCGGCATGCATTCAGGGTGATACAATAGCAGCTAGAACTGTTATCCAGAATTTATCAAATGACCTAGAATGTGTTATAAACATGGCACCAAATGGTGCAAACACTTTGCTGTTTGTAGCCTGTGAAATGGGCCACAAGGACATTGTACGACTTCTTCTAGACCATGGTGCTGATTGCAGGATACATCCAGTCACCAAATACTCACCACTCTACATAGCGTGTTACAATGGAAAACTGGAAATTGTAGAGCTTCTCCTACGACATTTCCCCAAGCAGATTCAATCTGTTACTGTGGAAAGGTGGCTGCCAATTCATGCTGCAGCTATAAACGGCCATGTCCCAGTTATAGAAATTCTTCTGAAATTTGATTATCCTCAACATCTTCTTCAGCGTTACAAGGATCCTAGTGGTGAATTTGAGTATGAAATGCCCTTTGACATTAACACTCAGGATTTTACTGGCCAGAGTGTTCTCTACATAAGCAGCATGCTGGGAAATGTGAAGATAGTTGAGTTACTTCTATGTCACAAAGTCAAAGCTAAAAAGATTAATGAAGATGAAGTGACTAATACTCAACCTTTATCAACATCCAAAAGACGAATATCAAGTGGTATACAGAGACTCATGTCTAGCTTAAATTTTCGATCTAAATCTTTCGAAAAAAAGGATGATAATTGCGTATGTCCTTTGAATTTAGATTTATATTGCGTTAATAACACTGAGACATCATTGCATGCAGCTGTCAAGGCCAGGCATACTGAGGTTGTTTCAGCTTTATTGCAGGCTGGTGCCAATCCCAATTTACCTGTCAAAGTGTCCAATGACCAAAGTGATCCTGAGGTGAACTACTCAACCGTATTGACAATAGCATGCCAAAATCGTGATGTCAAAATCGCTGATCTTTTATTGAAACATGGAGCCATTGATAACGAATGCAAGGCTCTGAAGATTGCTGCTCAGAATAGAGATGAAACACTAACTGCCAAATTGCTGTCAATCAAGGCACATCCTGATTCTGAGTACAAAATCAACAAAAAGGCCATGACAGAAAGTACCCAGACATCGTCTCATTTCTCAGCACTGTCAAACTTTGGTAATGTAACTTACTCAGCATTGTTTCCTAATACACCGACTATGATCAACTGGCATGATCAACAGTGTAGATTGTCGCAGATCAGATCGCAGTGGCTAGTGGACGCTGTGCTTCATGTGAATAAGAAACTCAACTCCAAAAACAACGAACTGGTTCTGTATGCCATAACTAGAATCGACATATCCCATAATTCAATTACCTCGGTGCCGTCCATGATTTTCTTTCTTCAAAGTCTCAGGTATTTAAATATGGCGCAGAATAAGATCGACAGTCTAGTAGCAGAAAGTAAAAATCCTAAAGATAAGCTATGTCCTGTCTTGGAAGAAATGTATCTCCAGGATAACCGTCTCGAATATCTTCCCGAATTCATAATGAACCTGCCAGCTCTAGAAATCATGGATGTGTCAAATAATAAGCTTCAGTGTCTACCTGATAATCTGTGGAGGGCACCCAAATTAAAGGAACTGAATGCATCCTTCAACCTTTTACGTGATCTACCTAGTCAAGTATCACAAAACATCACTAGGAAGCCGCAGCGCGAGGATTCAATAAGTAACAGTCCAAGTAGTCGTAGTCTAACATCACAAACTCAGATTGGTATGCCTAGGGATGATTCAGTGGAGTTCGAATCATTCACGAAGATCGCCAACGCCCAAGTCATCGAAATGGAACGACCTCACCTGTGGACCGGTTCCGTCGAGGTCTCAGAGAAGCTGTCCGAAGATAATGAACCTGGCACAAGGTCTGTCCTGAGCTCACTCAACTTGGCACATAATCTTTTCAACAGCATCCCCGTATCGCTACCGTGCCTGGCGGTTAGCCTAGTGAGGTTGAACATGGCATATAACTCCCTGAGGTCCATGAGCCACATCACGTCGTATCCAGCTAGTCTAAAACAATTGGACCTGTCGAACAATCAAATCTCATGTTGGCCCAGTTTGCCTCAGGTCGATGATGGTGCTGACACTATGGAACAGGCTGCTACTGCTTGCTACTGTCCTACTACCAATGTTCAGTCACCAATAGTTCCTAGTAATAGACAGACTATTCAATCACTACGCGATGTCGTACTTATGTCAGTGTGTACTCATAGACGTCACCTGAGACTGGAGAACCTAAGAACGCTGGTCCTCGCCAATAATTTGTTAACCAGGATTCAGTTAACTTCTGTGGATGATGGTGAGATGCCTAATCTTGAGGAAGAGTCCATCGACAAGGATACCAAGATCTCTTGTACTGGTTCGAAGTTATACCTATTATTCCCTAATGTTAGTATGTTGGATGTTAGCAACAATCAGCTGCGGGATATACCTCAGAATATCTACGAGCTCAACAACCTCTCGGTGCTTAACATAAGTGGAAATACTGATATCACGGAGCTACCACCGCAAATGGGGCTGCTATCTCGACTCTGGAACTTAAATACTCAAGGTTGTAGACTACAGGAACCATTGAAGTCTATGATCGATTCGAAGAAGTACAAAACTATGGACGTGATTGGCTATCTAAAGTCAGTGTTGGAAGATGCAAAACCATATGCTAGAATGAAATTAATGATAGTGGGTATTCAAGGTATCGGTAAGACCAGCCTATTAGAACAATTGCGGCAAGAAGGCGAAGTGCCGAACAAGAAAAAGGCATCCGAGCACTGGGCGAAGAGGATGGGTAACAAGAACATCAACTCCAAGACAGCACGCGGTACAACCATTTCGACAGTAGGAGTAGACATTGGTGACTGGCTCTATGAGAAGAAGGTTCGAGGTCAATCACCTCATGGATCTGTATATTTCAGAACCTGGGATTTTGGTGGCCAGAAAGAATATTATGCAACTCATCAGTATTTTTTGTCTAAGAGAAGTTTGTATCTTGTCGTCTGGAGGATCACCGATGGTTTCAAGGGCGTCTCTGAGATATTTCAATGGTTAGTGAATATTCAAAGCAGGGCGCCGAATTCACCGGTCATCATCGTAGGCACGCATTATGACATGTCGGCTGATCAGAGTGAGGTACTTCAGCAATATATACGTGACAAATTCATCAATGTTGTGGACGCTGAGAAATGCGGCCTCCCGAAGGTCATGGAAACTATCGAGGTTAGTTGCAAGACCAGACACAATATAAAGATGTTGTGCAACCTTATTTATGACGTTGTCTTTAGCCTACGTTCACCAGGTAGCAAGGAGCTTCTTTTGGAACAACGTGTTCCAGCTAGTTATCTAGCTTTGGAGGATGTGGTAGTACAACTTGCACACGATCGGAAACTTTCCGGCGCAGATCCAGTTTTGAAAGCTGATCAGTATTATGCTGCTGTGAATAACGAACTTCAGAAGTTACACAGATCCTTTAGGGATCCCGCCGAACTTCATCAAGCTACTTTGTTCCTTCATGACAATGGAATCATTTTACACTACGATGATGCTACCTTAAAAGATTTGTACTTCCTGGATCCACAGTGGCTCTGTGATATGTTAGCACACGTAGTCACTATACGGGAAATCAATCCATTCGCCAGGTCAGGAATTATGAAGTTGGATGATATTCAACATGTCTTCAAGTCTTCCACCATGTCCAGCATAGATACCCAAGGATACATTGTAAGTTTGTTGAATAAGTTTGAGGTTGCCCTGACATGGGATTATAGAACCTTGTTGATACCATCTCTACTACCAACTGAAGAAGACATTTTGAGGAATAATCAGACGATCAAGATTCCCGTCAAGACCAGGAGTTGGCACGTACGCTCAAAGAAGATCACATCTCCTATGTTCACATTTCCTAGTGCTACTTCTTCCGACCGAGCTAATTCTGAATGTGTCCTCACTTCGAGACCACAGCCTGATTGCTCCGTATGTAGACTTCTGCTGATGTCCTACTTTCCAAGTGGTTTCTGGTCTAGACTTATCACCAGAATACTTGCTGACGACGCCATAGTCGAGATCGTCATGTCTTTCTTGGCGCCTTTCAAGGACTTCGTTGATGACAGGATTTTCGCCAGTCTCCTGGACACTCATGCTGATTGGGTACTTTGGCAGACTGGTATAGAACTACGTTACGCTGGTATCACCCTCTTGCGTCTCAAAGAAGTTAACAATAATCTTAAGAACTCACCTTACGATTACAGGCAGTTCAAATTCAAATTGAAGCAGGATGGCATCTGGTGTACGGTGGATTTGAAAAATTCAGCGATTCTTGAAATCTGGTTCCCAGTTGACACCCTGGTTATCAAACAGCCTATAATGTCTGACTCCGCTGACGAGGATGAGCCAATGGGATACCAGGCAATCGTCGTGGAACCACGTCCGGAGAGTATGCCTCAACTACTAGCTCTCATCGTGGATCACATAGACATCCTCCTCGAAGATTGGTATCCAACTTTGGGCACACGTTTTGTTCACACCTCCGAAGGCAAACTTCTAGTCACCAGACTTATACCTTGTCCAAGATGTCTACTTAGCAATTCCGATTCTGATACCGATTCTAATGATCAAGAACACGTAGCTGAAGACATCCAGAAATATTATCTAAATCGTGAAAGACAAAGTCAGGATAGTTACAAGTCAGACGGCGATAGTGGGGTCGGTTACGACAGCTCTACTTCGAGCAGAATGCCATCCTTGGAAGGACATCCAGATATTTCTAGAACGAATTACCATTCGGAAGGTATACTGGCCTACTCGTGGATGGTTGAGGAATGTATATTGTCTGCCTACAGTAATAAGAGTATCATATGCCCAAAACACTCCGACATACCACTTTCTCATGTTTCTCCGGATATAATATTTATGGATCTGGGTGCCAGGCATTTGATAAAACCAGAGGATGTTAAGAGAGGTCGTATGCTTGGTCGTGGCGCCTTCGGATTTGTCTTCAAAGGCACTTGTCGTCTACCAGGTAGTCATATCAGAACCGACGTAGCCATGAAGATGTTGCAACCTGTACCACCAGGTCCCAACTCCAGACAATCAGCTATTCTTGCATATAAAGCTGCACAAAGTAAATGGGATCGTGATCCACTTCAGTACGCTTGCAAAGCCTACTGTACTGCCAGGCAAGAATTGAATATCCTTTTGACTTTAAGACATGCCAATATAGTTCCTCTTATCGGTATTGTTATCAGTCCTCTGGCACTGATCCTTGACCTAGCTCCAGAAGGTGCCCTGGACAACGCCCTCAAGAACTACAGACGTTGTGGAGCCAAATTAGATCCTTCTACACTTCAGGCCATCATCCTGCAGGTAGCCAAAGCCGTAGAATACTTACACCAGCAACACGTCATATACAGAGATCTCAAGTCTGAGAACGTCCTGGTCTGGCAAATGCCAGTACCATTCCAAGATCATCCTGAACATCCAGTCCACGTAAAAGTAGCTGATTATGGTATCTCCAGACTGACATTACCATCTGGGGCAAAGGGTTTTGGCGGTACCGAAGGCTTCATGGCTCCTGAGATCATCAAATACAACGGCGAGGAAGAGTATACCGAGAAAGTAGATTCTTTCTCATTCGGTATGTTCATCTACGAGCTGGTGACACTTCGTCAACCTTTTGAAGGTCATGAATCTGTTAAGGAATGTATATTAGAAGGTGGCAGACCACCTCTGACCTATAGAGAGACTTTGCATCCTTGCTACGCACTTGATCTTATGGTGATATGTTGGTCTCAGAATCCTAAAGACAGACCCACAGCCAGTCAGATAGTCTCAATTGCATCAGCACCAGAGTTCACGCACTTGATCGACGTGACCTTACTCACGGAAAGAACACAGGTTACAGCAATAACTATGACCTCCCGACCTTTAGAAGACAATATGAATGGCGATGAGATTTGGCTAGGACATAATAATGGCGAGGTCGATATGCTTCTGACAACTCAAAAAGGATTTCTTCAGCATGTTCGAATCGAAACACCTGTAATACCATATGCAATGTGTGGTCTTGATGGTTACATATGGATAGGTGATAATACCGGTCAAATTCATGTCTATCTGGGCAGCAACTTTGCTTGCGTTGGCAGCTTTCACATGGAAAAAGATCATAATAAGGAGTCAAAGGTCGTCGGTCTGATACATCTTGAACAAATCAAGCATTTTGCAGTGGCATTACACAGTGGTCGACTCTACCTTCTATCTAACACCTTCACCCAAATGAAAAAGACGGAGATAAACATTGACCTGATTGAAAACATCAAAACCTACTCATTGGCAGCTGTATACAAGAAAAGACGCTTCTTGGAGCTTTGGGTGGGTCAGAGCTTTGGAAAAATTTCCATTTACGTTTTAAAGGATGGTAACTTGGTCGACAGTACCAGCACGATGCACGTTTCCGGTGAAACAGCCAGTAAAAATCTCTTCGCCACGTACCTACTAAGTGCTGATAATTCTGTACTCTCATACACGTATCCTGGCTGCGTCGTATATCAATGGGATGTAGACACCAGGCAAATAATCAACAAGCTTGATATGTCTAAGCTGGTACCTTGTTCAGAGAGTCTTAAGTCGATCTCCATTGAGGAGAATCTCACCACGGAAAAGTGTCAAGTCACCGCCCTGGAGACTTGCATGAATCAATTGTACATTGGTACTACATGGGGATGTATCGTGGTAGCTGAATGCAACTCTCTCAGACCAATTACCGTCTTCAGACCCTTTGAGGGCAAAGTCTGCCAAATTATATCCTTCAAATCTGCCGACAAGAAGAAACTTATCTTGGCTACAGTTGGTCAGGGCTATAGAAGCCTCATCTCCAGGTATACTGACCTCCGCATCGACAGTCTTGAAGACGAAGATCTGAGACACAATATGTACACGTTACTTTGGAGATCGGAACACTGGTCCGCAGCCTAAAATTACACAGCAGGTTAATCATGGCGCCTATCGCAATAACCTTTATTAATATCTCCTTTGTAAAATCGCTTTTCGCTATTAGCTGTTAGAACTTGTTTTGGCGATTAGACCTTGCAGTGGCTGTTAGATGCAAATGACATTGCAAGTGGGATGTCCCTATCTCGTACGAACGTGATAATCAAAGGGACGACTGGAAATTAGAAACCTATACGAACTCGCAAGCCTTGATGGCCTCATATGATACTCATCAGTGAAGTTCATTGTATATTCATTTGAGGTATTATAACGGACTCGACAATGAATACTTTATATTCGTCCATCAATTGAGATTACTCATTAGATTTAATTCGTATAAAAATTCGCAAATTTCTAATTTTAAATATGAATAGGTATATTTATTAGGATTAGTAGAGCGAAATTGTTTCTCTCTAGAGTTGAAAAAAAAGTTCATCATGCTTACGACTGAGGTACTGCTGCTGCTTTAGAAAGTTTTATTTTTTTTACTCCTTTGTCTTTTCTTGCCGTGTAGAACACCAAGTATCGGATCACATAATGTACATCCGTGAGAATGCTCTATTTTATTATTTATCATTTATCATAACTCATCACTTGGATCAGGATTTAGTATTGCGCCCAGATTGCCTAATGTTTGTTACTTTACTTAGACTGACTTTCCTAGTGTTTAGGTAGTCATATCCTATTTTTTAAATAATGTACAGTAAGATCTCTCGCACTGTTGCGCTTTCGCATAGCTAATTTGGTTCTTGTTAATAAATTTGACCACCAATGACAATGGCATATATACGTGAGTCCTACAAGAAAAAGGAGACAGACAATACATAAATAAGCCGTAAATTTCTGAACCAATTTCGTAAACAATAGGAATAACAAGTTATTGCAATGAAAAAGTAACACTGGAAGATATCTTATAGTGGATTATATTATACATTATGTTGTACTGTTTATCATACACAGATAAGATAATTTTAAGACGTTTTACACAGAGCCTGACATTCAATTCTCTGGAATACTGATGCTGCTCTTAAACATTGTGCAACTATTGATCTCTTTAAATCAATTAAACTTATAATTTTTTAATAATTACTACGTATAAGTATTAGATTAGAGGACAGGAAGAATTCTTAGATTTCAAATTTACACATACATCCTGGATTAAAACTTATATTTATACATTAAAGTAGTCTATATCCAAATTACATATATGTCACACAATAGTTTTGTCCAGGGCTTTTTCCAGTGGAGTCAGCGAATATTCAATAACATTATAATCTTTGTCAATCAGAAAGTAGCCCTCAAATTGTTCACCACGTAACATATACGGGAACCAGTATGGATCGTCTGGTAGCATATTGACAAAGGGTATGTTATTGATGTCATACCGTTCCGGCTGCATTTCTAGAAAATTAAATCAAGAACGATAGAATTAAATTTGGAATTTTATTCACTGCATACGAGTATTAATAGATAGATGTTAAAGCATCTAAGTGACTTTGCGTCCACGTTGAACTATTTTGAAAATTGTGATACTCACGTAATACTCTTTAACGATTCTAATTATTTATATCAATGGCATTTTAGTGTTAGTGATTAATTTTTCTTAGTAATTGTTATTACCGTCGGATTCCTGTATTTAACCAGTATACTCGCTGGTCACGTACACGTAGACTTTCACCACTGATGGATCGCCGACAGTTTGATATTTTAGGAGCCCATTATAAGTAAGATTTTTTGCTATCAGTCCGCATTCTTCTTCTAGTTCTCTGTTGGGCAAAAAAAAAGTCATATAAATTTTCCCTCGATCATATTGGAATTAGTGACTTATTATTAGCATGTAGGTACTCATACTTTTTCAGATATAACGTCAATAATTAGTTTAAGAATTTACTTTGGCGTTCACTTTTGCAAAAGGTTGTTTTCGTTATTTTTTTTTTTACAAAAATTTTCCTCCCTAATAAATTAATATTAAGGCTACGTTTTCTCATTGCTAACTTATTAATTGCCTTTCACTAACATTTATTCGAAATACTTCAAAATGATACATGTACATATATACATACTAGAATAGGCATAGGACGTATATCGTATATGTATAATATAGTTATTTCAAATGAATTAATCATTCATTTGAAAATTTGTCTATTGACATTCGGAAATTTGTCTATTATTTCGGTCCAATTACATTGCATTGTTCGCAAAACTGAGAAGAGATCAAATAAACTGTAAATGAAAGAAAGTATGTAAAGTACTGGTAAAAACGAGTACTGTACATACATAGTATATGATCTTATTGTGTGGTGGCTTAGCCCTAAGATAGTCATAACACTTAATTAATGTTGCTTAATAATGATAAGCAGATAAATTCTTATAGTCATTAATGTTTTGATACCGTAGATGTTAATGACAGTTAATATTAAATTTTTCATCGAATACGAATATTTGTTAATCGTATCGAAATATTGATTTCCGGATTTCAACAATATATAGTGGATATAGTCATTGTTGTTGGATGTATTTGTGATATTGTTGTTGTTGAGTTAAATAAAAATTGAAAGTCTCAAATTGTCTGATTAAACAATAATTGTACAGATAACGTCAAAAGTGTTAATTATCATTCTTTGTATTTCGTAGAAAATAAAAACGGATTGGACGCTGAATTCTTTCATTTAACTTATGGTTGATCGGTTTCATTGCTCATGTAATTTGCGTTACGTTATCATTAAGAAGAAGCCATTGCCCCGTTGGATACGATATAATGATGATACAGCGTAATCATGACCTATTATATCCTTTAAAGTACCACTCAATTTATAAATAATTCTAATCAATTAAGTGACTGATGAAACAACACGAATTTCAAGAAGTAAATTACATTTTGTGTAAGAGCCTTTAATATTCACACAATTACATTGACCAATGGCAGAGTAGCAAATACAGCTTTTAGAGAAAGTTGGAAATACAATGTTTCTTGTGTCGAGGAAGCATCGGTGAAATCAAATGATCTGTATTATCCGTCCTTCCTTTAATCAGCTATATCCCTATTTTAGGGGCATTCATCAGTTTGTTTATCTTTACTTATATGTATATGTTCACCTGAGCGCAGCTTCACGTATTGTTTCACCAAATTCTAATTGACCACTTTTCGACTAAAAGCAAAGCACTGCAGGAGAAAATGTGCAATAGGGTTCACTTTGAAGTTCACGTAATGGTCGAAAATGGTCGAAAGTTTAAGAGATAATCGTTAAATGCTTTAAGAAAAACAAACACTGCCACTGAGTCATGTTTCTTACAATCATATATTATCACTAATGTTTTGTAAGTGCACTTTTCAACAATATATGACCATAAACAAGACTTTGATCGCTCTACAATATGTAGTTAAATGTAATCAGTATTGTAATTACAGTAAATGACCATTTCTTGATTTGAGAGTGTTATTCTGGAACCTATTAACATTTCACTGAGTATCATTCATCTGAAGTAGGTGAACAACTCATAAAAGGATAGCGGGATAACTCGAAAATGTCGAAGCACACTTGAATCCGTGCTTCGCCCGCGCCTTCCGCGCGCGAATCGTGAGCGCAGTCACATATTATGAATTTGATTTTAAAAAATATTCAACGGTCCACTTTCAAATTTTCAGACAATATTCTCTGTACTATAACAACAAATTACAGAAAAATTATTCAATTTGAAGATGCCCTTTTTGAAATAATATAAATTGCTTAAGAAATTGTTGCATAAAAATTATTAATCGACCGAATTTTCGGCTATTAAAACGTGGACTTTAAAGTGAACCCTATTGCACATTTTGCCCTGCAGTGCTTTGCTTTTAGTCGAAAAGTGGACGATGCACGATACATTTAAAGAAGAAGCGGTTTTTTGGAGTCGATAAATTAAAAAATCGATATTTCAAAAATTCTTCATATCATATTGAAATAAAAAAATACATGTCATTTTTTTCTTCTCAAGAACAAGGGAAACAATTTTCAGGAAAATCAAAAATTTGGTTTTAAATCTGACGTGGAATAACCCAAATACAATATAAGGGTGCTTCGTAATTGCCATACACGGTAAGTCAATACTGATTCAGGGTGGCCCCCTGAGTAAGAATCCGTAATTCGTTTGGTCCTGCGTTCAGTAGTTTTTCTACAAATTTAGTTTTACTTCTGCCAATCCGAGGACAGCTTTGAGCGAGGTATCGCGACGCCGCCAACAATGGAAGACTTTACAAGACTTCACTATAATCGGCTGAGTTTACTTGGTATATGTGGCAACGATAAACAAATTTAAGGATCCATTTGATTGTCTGCCGCACATAGCATTTGTTTCTCGACGGCATCGATGAAGTTAAAGCCAGCTAGGGATGCCCACTAGATACTACACCAAGCAAAGCAGCAGAGAATGGCATTGGAGTAAAACAAATGCTACCGACGTTACATGGACGAAACACATAAGCTGGACACCGGATCTTACAATACGTCAGATTGAAAAAAATAGACTAGGAGAGAAATGCAAAAACACGTAACGCCTTATTTTGCTCAGAGAATATTCACACCAATTTGCAGCTTTTTGCAACTTCCGGTGCAAAAGTTAGAGAGCACCTGTCGATTCCGAATTTTGTAAGAAATACATCAAATTGAAAATTTGGACTTGGATAGAAATGCAAAAATACGTAACGCCTTAGTTTGCCCAGAGAATGCAAATTGGTGTGAATATTCTCTGAGAAAAATAAGGCGTTACGTGTTTTTGCATTTCTCTCCTAGTCTATTTTTTTTCAATCTGACGTATTGTAAGATCCGGTGTCCAGCTTATGTGTTTCGTCCACGGAACGTCGGTAGCATTTGTTTTACTCCAATCCCATTCTCTGCTGCTTTGCTTGGTGTAGTATCTAGTGGGCATCCCTGGCTGGCTTTAACTTCATCGATGCCGTCGAGAAACAAATGCTATGTGCGGCAGACAATCAAATGGATCCTTAAATTTGTTTATCGTTGCCACATATACCAAGTAAACTCAGCCGATTATAGTGAAGTCTTGTAAAGTCTTCCATTGTTGGCGGCGTCGCGATACCTCGCTCAAAGCTGTCCTCGGATTGGCAGAAGTAAAACTAAATTTGTAGAAAAACTACTGAACGCAGGACCAAACGAATTACGGATTCTTACAGTAATGCGACCAATCAGAACGCGTTTAAACGGAGCGTAGATGACGTCGCGAGCCAGCCCGCAAGGCCTGCTTACACTAGGCCAATAACACTAAGAGTATCGTCGTAGTCTCCCTGTTTATCTGCATGTAATTGAGTAAGATACAAAAGACGATACTCTTTGTGTTATTGGCCTACTGTAAGCAGGCCTTGCGGGCTGTCTCTGGACGTCATCTACGCTCCGTTTAAACACGTTCTGATTGGTCGGATTACTGCAACTTCAACCTTGATTATCTCGAAATTTTGATATATGAAATAAAAAATGAAAATACACGTATTCTTTAGAATTTGACAAGGATGGCAACGATGTTACTACAGAGCGTTTCATAACGAACACCCTGTATATAACCTACAATTTTAATCCGGGGTGGGGGAGGAACCTCAGCAGCACCCTGCCTTAATAGCACGTCCCGATTGTGGCAGAAGTATGCTATACATGCTATACAATCTGCGGGGAGTCAGATGGAAAATGACCAATGAGGCTGCTTAATTTTGTTTAAACTCTATACGGTGGAAAGTAAGCCAATGTTTGTGTCCAACAAAACTGCACCATGGGAGTAAATACATATAATAGGCTTAGTTTCCAGCGTGCAGAGTTTAACACGTTTACGCCAGCGCATTTTTTACATATAGTATTTTAAACTAGCCCTGAGCCACCGGTGGTACACGCCGGCGTGAACGTGTTAAAGAGAGTTAACCAATTACGTATAGGAGTTGGATGGAAAATGACTAATGAGGCTGCTTAATTCCGTTTAAACAAGCCAATGGCTTAGTTTTCAGAGTGCAGAGTTCAAACCGAGTTAACCAATCACGCATAGGAGTTGAATGGAATTGACTAATGAGGCTGCTTATCCCTGTTTATACTCTGCACGGTGTAAATTAAGCTAATGTTGGTGTCCAACAAAACTGCACCATGGGAGCAAATACATATAATAGGCTTAGTTTCCAGCGTGCAGAGTTTAACACGCTCAGGCCGATGCATTTTTTATATGTATATAGTATGTATATACATATAGTATTTTTTACATATAGTATTTTGAACTAGCCCTTAGTCACCGGTGGTACACGCCGGCATGAACGTGTTAAAGAGAGTTAACCAATCACGTATAGGAGTTGGATCGAAAATGACCAATGAGGCTGTTTAACTTTGTTTAAACTCTGCACGGTGAAAACTAACAAGGGGAAGGCGCGACGTTGGTCACACGGATTTCGGAGTCTTTTTGGGGTAGGAAAGTACTTTGTAGTAACAATCTACAGGCCAATCGACAGGACCCAACGCGGAGTCGTTTTCGAAAGAAACCGGTTTGAAAAACACAGCAATTTATATACCTGCACCGTTGCTAATTTTTTCAAGAAGGCGGTGTAGCCCGGTGGCAGCGCACCTGACTACCACCCGAGTGGCCAGGGTTCTATTCTCGACCACGAATATATTTTTTTGCCGCCAAATTGATTGAGAAAGAGTTATATTTTTAAATGTAAACGAAATATGTTTTCCTCTGTCGCTTTCGAAAAAACATTGTAAGTGCGACAACGTTGCATTCATAAAATGTGCGTGGTGTGAAAAGAATTTATGTTTTTCATGCTTTTATGATAACTACCATCCGAATAGATGCAACGGCTGTACAGAAAACAACAGTGATAGCGACTAATAAACAATAATTATAAACCAAAATACCCTGTGAATCTTTATAACATTTTGTAATAAATCAGTGTTTCATAATAAAAAATAAGTGTTACACTCCACTCATTTCGTACGTAAATTGACAAAATTGTTGATAGATAAACATGGGCTGTCGGGTAGCAAAAAAAAACCTATTTGTGATCGGGAATCGAACTCTGGCCGCTCGGGTGGTAGTCAGGCGCGCTGTCAGCGAGCTACGCCGCCTTCTCGAAAATGTTAGCAACGGTGCAGGTATATGAATAGTACTGCGATTTTCAAACCGGTTTTTTTCGAAAACGGCTCCGCGTTGGGTCCTACCGATTGGCCTGTAGATTGTTACTACAAAGTATTTTCCTACCCCAAAAGGACTCCGAAATCCGTGTGATCAACGTCGCGCCCTCCCCTTGTAAGTCAATGTAAGGCTACGTTCTGAAATTCGTTGCCAGTGCGTACGTTACCAGCATGTAGCGTTGAAATAGCGGTAAACAATCAAGTTAGTTTATTCCGCTTAAACCTTGTTCTTAACACGTTGAGTGCCATGCGAATTTATAAGGAAATCTCCGTCAGGCCACATGCGCTACTTAGATGTGTAGTGTCAGTGACCGGTGGCTGACGTCTGAACGGGAAGTTCAGTGTCAGTCAACGATGTGGCTGAGTGGCACTAACCGTGTTAACCATTTGCATCCGTAAGCGGAATATTCCGCACATGGCAACCGTCTTCTATCTCCGAGCGCAGAATAATACGCGAGCCGTCAGTTGAACGTCGCTGATGTCTGAACGCAGAAACCATGGAGACTACACAAGGAGGACGAACTCAAATGGGAAAATTGACAAAACCTGCCACTAATATTTACCACATTACACTTTCTTTCTGTACCACTAGCGTCGCTAGTTTCCTATTTGTACTGACGTGAATATAGCATAATAAATGCATGTGAAGTAAGCAGGTAAATATTTACAAGTAATTTCCGTTTACAAATAAACACGCATCTAACCTAAACAACTTAATAATAGTATAGTACGACCCTAGGCTAGAAAGTTGGATTTCCTGGGGTATGCGATATAAAGCCGAGGCGAAGCCTCGAGGCTACTTTTCGAGATTGATGGTCGCTTGTGCATTAGTTGACGGTTATGGTTGAATATTATTTGTATGATTTGTTTGATTATCCGTTGTTATTTTTTGAATGACACCATTATAAATCATTTGCCTATTGTGCATAGAATTTTCGATGTAACTTTGTGCTATCATGTCAGAACGCCATCACCCCAGCTGTTTGACCATTTGCATATTTGCACCGGAATCAGACAGAAGAGTCGCAGAAGTTCTGCGAAAGCAGTGACCTGTGTATCTTTTTGGATTTGGTAACATCAAATAGGAAGCAATTATTTCTGGTACTGCTCCTATTGTGTGTCTTCCAATCGGTTGTTCGACTACATGTACCTTTGGTATACTTCATGAAAAATCTGTCGCTACATTTTTCCGGTGGTCTTAATGAAATATATTTTTTTAATGTACCGTAAAAAAGATTTCCAATAATAAATTGTCCAGAGTAGTCATTTTTGTTGTGATTTATCGATACTAGATATTTATTATTCAAATCTTCTACATCTTCAATTTTCATATTTGTAATTTCGTCACATCTCAGAGACAACCACAGATTTCAAAGATAAGTATGACCTGCAAATATTTAAGAAAAAAAATTGTATAAGAAGAAAATATATAAATTACTATATTACCTTCTTGTCTAAAAATGAATCATTTGGAGCTTCATTCATGAACTTCATAATTTGGTCCCACCTAAGAACAAAAGCTTTTTTTGGTTTGTAACCTTTAGCATTTGTTTTTATAAGACTTCTTAAATTTAAAAAATTATTCACATTGATATTGTCGTTGGCACTCAAAGTTTGTTTCAGCATACTCCAAATACTCCATAATGTTGGCTTTTATATCGCATAAGTCAGGAAATCCAACTTTTTTGGCCTAGGGTCGTAATATACTATTAATATATATAAATAATTCATTTAAGTATTCTTTATTAAAATTGTTATCTTATGTCTAATTCAACAATTGATAAACTTTATTTAAAAACCTCGATGATTCATAATGATAATAATTTTTATTGAAAGTATTTTTTAATGTTAATTTTCTATTTTGATTAATCAATTAATTATTACTAAATTAATAATAATTTCATTTAAAGAATTGAATTTTATATTTAATTATAATAATTTTTTTATTACTTATTTAATATCATTTGTTTTTTTAATTTGGCTTTGCAAATTTTTATTATTTGTTTATTTAAGTTAAAGTAGCCCAAATTATTTATTTTATAATTTTCGAAGTACATCGAAATATAATCTTGTGTTTATACTCCCGCCTTATACCCCTCGACTTTTTCGGTGCATACAGAACACTAGTGCCCTCTTATTTTGGGAAGCTATTTGTATACATGGAGTTCGTGCTCCTTGTGTAGTCTCCATGACAGAAACTTAAGTAGAATCATGACGCAAATAGTATTGGTTAAGGTAGCTATACCGCTTCACACTAGTCAAATTTTTAATAACGTTTTTACAATTTCTGGTGGTTTAATTAATAGTTCCGAGGAGTTACTCACGTATCAGAATTAGTTCTTAATATACATAAATACATTCGCAGCTATGATTCAAACAGAAAGCCGACTGATATATGTAAATGTCCGATGTTATGTGTTTTCGTGCAGTTTTTTTAAAAAGTAAACCATAATAATAGTCCAATTATGCCGAACAATATCTCATTTTGATTATTGGAAGATTCTTAATCGATTGGCGATCTAGACTTTAGATAATATTAGTAGCTCAAAAGATACAACCGTTTGATTACCTAACCTAACCTAATATCATGCATACAAGTGGCTGTAACTTTTGAACAACTAATATTATACCAAATTTCGATGGTCAATCGATTAAAGATTTCCCAATAATCCAAATGAGATATTACTCGTCATAATTGGACTATTATTATGGTTCATTCTTAAAAAAAAAACTGCACGACAAAATATGACATCGAACATTTGGATATAATATTTGATTTTCTATTCGAATCACGGCTGCGAATGTACTTATATATTAAGAACTAATGCTGTTACTTGATTACCTCCTCCTAAAAATATTATTAGAAATTTAGCATTGATTTGACTAGGGTGAAGCGGTATAGCTACCTTAACTCTATTCCAACCCTATACGGTGGAAACATATGCAGTGTTACGAGCATAGCTGTACATATCTGGTTGTAACTCATCCTAATAGGTCTGTTCTCGTTACCTACACTTTCTGTACTTTTAAAAAATTGCAAGTTCCTATCGGATGATATTTTTAAGTAACCAGTGAGAATTTGCACTTTTTGAAAAATGCAGAAAGTGTAAGTAACGAGAACAGATCTATTGAATGCAGGTAAAAAAAGATATCTTAGGATATTCCATAATTGAACCACAGTTGTGGTCATTAAATTTCAGCCAATGATATCGATTGATTTCTGTCAGCAGTCAAAATCAATCGATGCAATTGGTTGAAATTTAATAACCGCAATCATGGTTCAATTACGGAATATGCCCTTAGTTTCCACCGTGCAGAGTTCAGAGTTAAGCAGCCTCGATGGCCATTTTCCATTCAACTCCTATAGGTGATTGGTTAAGTCCGTTTAACTCATTTGTATCAAAGCGCGGAATATTCTGCACGCCGCAACTGTCTACTATTACCAGGCGCGGAATAATCCGCTCGTCTACGGATGCTTTCCTGAAATAGGTTAATGGTGCAAATGGGAGAAGTTCTGCATGGTGGAACCTAATGCACCTTGCACGTCAAAGACAGCAGGTAATGAGCAGCAAATCAACGATGAATGGGCAAAGCGTATACACCTGTTACGTAAGTAGTCAGACCCGAAGTATCTTGCGCATTGATTGTTGCCTGCTGCTCGCTTTCCGCTGCTTTTGATGTGCAAAGCCCATAAGCTCTTTATACGTATTCGCCCCCATGGTACATTTTGATTGGACACAAACATTGGTTAAATTTCCATCGTGCTGATCTTAAACAGGGTTAAGGAGCCTCGTTAGTCATTTTCCATCGAATTTATACGTGATTAGCTAACTCTGATTAAACTCTGCATAGTGGAAACTAAGCCATTGGTTTAAGACCGTCGTGTAAACGTAGTCATTTAAACAGTGTAGTAATAATAGATCCGTTCTAGCGAGACTTGGGGGGTGGATTAAGTAGGGGTGGGGGTGAGTCCTAAAAGTTTTGCGCTTGAAGTTTTTTCATTTCAAAAATCGAGGTGAAAATTTGTCCGTACGAAAGCTTAGCGAGAAATTTTTTCGTTTCAAAATGTAATGTCCCAAAAGATTCGCGACCGTAAAGAGGGGTTTCCATAAGGCCCTTTATCCGCCCCCCTAAATCATATTTTTTGAAGTTTATTATCAAGATCATTCTTATTTTTGTATGATGTAAAAGATATAAGGATTTTAAAAACACAGACATACTTTTTGTGTTACTTGATAGAACCTTTATGAAAATAATTGCTAAGCTTGGCTTGTTTTGCAAAAATACTTCATTTCTGTAGTTTTTGCGATATTTATGTAATTATTTTGCATAAAGCGCAATCGAGTAACGAAACGATTTTCACATATATGGTGCACAAATACATAAGCTACTATACATATACATGAATTTGTCGTGTTACTACACTGCGCTCATGGAAAAATATTAATTAATTGAAATTTAGATAATATATGATAATGTACTGATTGCCTGATTTAGTTATATTTCCTTTCCAAAACTTCAACAGCCTCCGATCTTCTTTTAATAGTTAGAGGAACGAGAGAATATCCTTATATTATAAGAGTTCTAATCCAAAGTCGACACACTTCATCAAAAATATACAGCCTATGGATACAATGTAATCACACCGGAGTTACATCTTGGTATTGCCAGTGCAAGGTTGGAGCACGTGTTGTTGGATTTTGTGCTCGCATAGCTGCGATGCTGTGGTTCTTTAGCTGTTATAGGCATTCGGAGCGTCAACAAATAAAGTACTCCTCTCGCTACGAAGAATGCATCGAACATGCTGCAGTTGAAAAAGAAGAGAACTCTACGTAATATAATAATGTCTTGTGCACCCTGTATAAGCTTGCTTTGTTAAAATAAAATCGATAATTATGATATTAATTAGTATATTTTATCAGTTTATTCTCATCACCTGTAAATCAAGCATTTACCCTAAACACAAAAATAGAGCGAATATTGGCTGATACTATAGGTATATATTTGTAAATCTTAACTGTAGTCCAATAAATACAATATTAAAATGCACAGGGGTTGATAAAGGGTGTTATCGAAACCCCTTCTTTCTTCGTTCCAAAATTCGAGGTAAAAATTTTCCCGTACGAAAATTAAGCGGTAGTGATGAAACTATCAGCGGAAACGATATTTCGGAAAGTAAAAAGGAAAATTGAAAGACAAACCCACATCGTGACGAAAAAGCTGAAGTAGATCTTGCCCATCCTCATGGACCAATCGATGATATTGTGTTTCGTAATGTCAAAATAGCTGGTGGTTTAACATTTTAGGCAAAAGATTTCATGACTTAGACGACGCATTATCTTTTAGCAAAGACAGTGGTTTTATTATTTCCATTGTGAGGAAAATTGAAAGATAAATCCATATCGTTTGTGAAAAAAGTTTTGTGAACGTTGAGACATTTGTCCTATTGATGAGATATTCTTTGTGTAAAGAAAATTTTCTGAAATCTTGCAAAAGAACTGCAACGAGTGGCTAGGATTTTTGGAGCATTCATATTTCTATATTTATTTATTATTATTTCTACATTTATATTTCTGGCGCTCCTAATCGGCCACATGTTGCATAGACAAAGAGCTTTAACCCACAATCGTAAGGGTAGCACCTAAGTGAGATTCTGGATTGACGTTGAGATATGGGCTATAAAAGAAATTAGGTTTCCAAACGATTTGTAAAAATTGTCTATAGAGTGAATGATGATAAGCTTTCATCATTAGGAGAACCGCAAGATGCAATAAACATGGTCCACTCGACACAGGAAAGAAATATTGGAAAATATTAGCGCGATGTGCGTATGCAAATAATCGAAGAAAGGTACCGTCATTTGACTAATCTGTCTAATGAATGGCACAATTATCACAATAATGAGCTTGTATCATAATTATAACTCTTTAATTTAATCAACTTACGATAAATAATTATTTTAAGTAGTATTTTAAGTAATAATTATTTTAGGATACATTATGAAAAAATCAATTTTGATTTTGAAAAAAGAATCGTAGAAAACAGTGTTAATTGTGTCATCTGCCAGTCGACTTCTAATGGAGCCACAAATATAGCCGGCCGAAAAGGCCCTTTCAGCTTCTACACTTGTCGACTTTATTGTCAGCAAATAATCATGAATAGCAGATAAGTATTCTCCTCGAATTCCTTTACTTTCAAATGCATTTTCTTAGTGGTGGGCCGGGGCGACTCGGCGTCGAACGACTCGCACGCTTGCACACAACGCGTAACGTATTAAAAGTACCTACTGATGCAACAGCACTATTACTTTGCCAAAAATTGCTATTACCGGATCCGGTCACCGGATCTAGTATATTGGTACCGGATCCGGTAAACGTTTAACGATGCCGGATCCGCCGGATACCGGATTCGTTTTTCCGGATTGCAATCCCTAGTAGTAGTAACGTTAGGGGTTACAAGCGATTCCTCTATAGAGGGTAAACTTCGCGAAACAGGCTCCGTTTTAATTGTTACCTCGGCATCGTCGAAGATGGTAATTACAGGTGGTTGCGAAAGCTTCTCCTGCAGGATCATAAGCTGCGCACACACAGAGTCCAGCTGCTGACGCATAATGGCTATTTCGCTCAGGTTGCAGGATTTTTTACTATAAACATGAATAATAAGTGTTAAATGAAATTCTTATTATTAAAAAATATATAATACAGTTGTAGAACCTACAATTTTTAGACTTTACTTCATCCTCGTACAGTTTTCTCGCACCTCGTTGTGGTTGAGGAGTAAATGATGGTGGTGGTAATGATGATGATGATGATGAACATTTTTGTCGCGGTGGCTGTGTTGGCGACAATGAGGGCGATGGCGATGGTGGCGGAGATGATGGTGATGGTGGTGATGATGACGACGACGACGACGATGATGATGGCGATGGTGGCGGAGATGATGGTGATGGTGGTGATGATGACGACGACGATGATGATGATGATGGCGATGGAGGTGACAGCGATGGTGGCAATGCTAATAGTGATGCTGGCTGCTCATGAATGAGAGCCGTTGTCACGACAGTCGTAGACGATTTTATTTCAATAGCTGTGAATAAATTTATGGCATTAATACAAGTTTTATTAGACACAGAAGTAGAAGTACAAGAGCTAACACTTGGACACCGCTTACCGCGATTCCTAACTATCCGCACTCGCTTGTCATGATCTTCACCATGAATCTTTAATATTTCGTAACATAGTTGCACAATCTCAGGATGATTCATGCAACTCTTTTTATGCCACTGAACTATTATTTGTAACTTTGCATTTTGAAAAATGCTGCGTAGGACCCTCAAATCTCTATCAGGCTCATTCGCCCAATGAAACTCCTGACACATGAAATCTCTTAGGAGGGATGTAACAGGGTTAAGATGTAAAATCGCGTTATCGCATTATCGCGTTCCATTGTCTGATCCTTCGGTTACTTCGTGTAATGGCACTCTGAGATGTTTCCAGCTAATACTGAACTGTGTCTCTATTCGATATTTGTAAGAAATGGGTGGACTACCCCTACTACGCAGTGGAACAAAATATGAATATCCCTTCTTTCCTTATTACAATGGCTAATGCAATAAGTCCTAGGGTTTTTTTTTTGAGGGTGGTGCAGGTTTTGATAACGGCTTTGGGAAAAATTCGTGTATGCCCAGTTTAAGAAGGAAGACGTTACAGACTGTGAACACTTTATTCTTATTATTCCTTAAAAAGTATACATAGTCATAGGACATTACCATAGTCTAAAATTACATAAATTTACAACATACCATATGCTACTGAATCGTAGTTATCAACTAATCGTCGCTTCACAAAATTACTCTTAAACGTTTTTGTCTCGTTTCGTGTAATGACATCGTGCATTGGGTTTCGACTTAAGGATTTATAAGAAGGAACAACCTCCTTATCTCCATCGGGCGAGATGCCAGTAGTTGCAAAAGATTTTAATGTGTTCAAGTTGATGCTTTTCGTATTTGCATAGCTAAATCTATAACCTTAACTTTACAAATATAATTGAGAGAGAGAGAGAGAGAGACCATAGTTTATTATACTAGGGCAGGTTGCCCTGGAAGTATAAGATACAGAACAATGTTCAAGAAAATTAATAATAATAATAAGCCAATAAAATAATACATATTTACAAAAATATAATTAATAGTAATAGTAATAATAGCGCTAACATGAGTAAGCTACGCTAGCTATATATATATGTTTGTAGTTTAAACGCTAAGAAGCCAAGCATGCAGCGCATTTTTGAATAGTGGCACGGCGGTTATCTCACGGATGCTGCTAGGTACGGAGTTCCAAAACATAATCCCAGATATGATAATTGGTAACACCTTTAGGGGGTTTCAACTTTGTACGCATAGCACTTGGGACAACACGATGCAAATTCGCTTATATTATAGCTACTTTCTCCGTAATATTCTAATTCGTCGGGTAAGTCGCCTAAATTCGTCCCTGTTTCTAAATCTTTAGAATCAGGAGCGTCCGACCGAATGAAAATAATACTATCCCTATCCTAATACAAGAATTGTCTATCAATCTTCTCAAGGAGAACATACAGCCGTAGTCTAGCCTGAGCTGTTGAGTACGCAGCCATCACAACGTTCGTAATTTTCGAGGTCTCGATAGTATCATCTGCATTACACCAGTTGACATATACCACATCTTAGCTTACCGGGAGAGCACTAAGTATCTCCTTTTTAGGATTACTAACTGTTTCGAGGAATGTTTGACCATCGGTTACAATCGTTGCTTTTCGTTGATTCTCATGCTGATAAAATTTCCCTCAGAATGAATTTAGACATAATTTTGCAACGGCTCGCAATCCTAAATTTTTCGCTACGCTATCACGATAAAGTGTAATTCCTTCAGCCTTTTTGTAATCATCTAGATACTTCTTTTTGCTCTCCTCATCGATGCACGCTACAGGCCAACCCGAAGATTCCTGTTTTACCTTTAAGAAGCATCAATATAATTATTATCACTGCCTGTCGCCGGCTTACACTCCTCATCTATACATATGTATACACTACAGGATGTCCCACGAGAAACTTGTCGTATTTATTTACAGTGGGATAAAGGGAGTTAACATCGAGGTATTGAATCTGTTCTCCCTCGTTAACCTTATAGTACGTTCGAGTGTTACCCGTGCGACCCCCGTAGAGCGCGTGCCTCGGAGCGAGACGACTCTCTTTTAAAACTGGTTACGATGCGTGTTCGATAAAGTCTTTCGCCGCGACGAAACTGTGCACGATGCGCGCGACCGATGGCCAGAGACCGCGCTCACGCCTCACTGCGACTCGAGTTGATTTGCCGGTGTTTTCGAAAAAAAAAAACTAATCTCAAAACAGGATATTTATAACTTTTTAACATGCACCGTTTTAATTACGGCTTGAGAACAAATAACATTATATAATATAATAATATAATATAATTGTATGATTATAATAGCTTTTAATAATGGTATTGCGTATGGTATTTTTCGAAACACGATGTTATACATAGACTAACATCGCAAACTTCGCGCTGGTATAGTGTTGCGATCCTCTTGTCATTTTTTGAACATACTACACACTTTGTAAATCGGACAGTTGTCTCGAGACTGATAGGGGTCGGTAATAAACAACTGGTGCAAAACAAAATACTCACGCTGCATGTCCAGAGTGAGATAGTTGACGTGCAATAATTGCAGACGCCCGTCGTACGTACAATACCTACGCGGTATCTTATGGAGAGCGACTATAGTTGCCTGTAGTAGCGAAAGGGTTAAGGCGGGATTTTCTTTTTTTGGGTGATAAAAATCTTTTTTTTAATGGTATTTTATTCTTTAGTGTCTTAAGAATACGTGTAAGAAGTTACAAGTCGAAATTCGTAGGATTGGCCAAGTTTTAAACCATTAACCGACTCGACGCGCATATAAAAATTTGGAGCGCACCGTGGCTCCTTGGGGAGCTCCTATGCGTCGCTCGGCGCTCGGCATAGCGTGAACGGACGAATATAATTAACAAAAGATTTTGAATTTTATTAAGGACCAGCCCTAACGATAGTGTCCGTTATAACGGAGGGCCAGGTCAAAAAATCCAGGTCAAAGTCTTGCTTTGTATTCTGTGAAAGTTTGCCTTGAACATACGCGTATACGAAAGACCCATGGATAGGAAATATTCCAGAGAAAGTCATGATTGATATTCCGCAATATTTACAATTTTCTGTTGCTTCACATATAGATTTTGACTTGGCATATGAGTTTCGTGTGAGATGATTAGCAAGACAATCGCTACTACGAAACGTACGCTGACATTTCTGACATTACAAATAGCCCCCAAGTCTCGCCATAGCGGATCTATTACTACTCAGGGTGAAGCAGCCTCGTTGGTCATTTTCCATCCAACTGCTATACGTGATTGGTTAACTCTGTTTGGCTCGATAAATGATTGTTCGAATTTAGTTTTGCAGGTATTACAAGAAAATGGAAACCAGAAACCAAATATCAACAAACGAACGCCAATTAATTGGAAGAAAGAAAACGTCCATAGTCGAAGTGAGGGGCTAACTTTGCGGAGATCCTTTCCACCTACTCATTCTAGGAATCCCCTAGTTTTTCCGTTTCACGGAAAAGACGAGCAGAAATCTTATTATGGAATGGGGATGGCAGACACCCGGCGCAAGCTCCTCTCAAAGGAAAGTACGATGTAAAATACCAATCCTTATCCCTGTAAAGGATCTTGGATTCTTGAATGCGTAGCAAATATTTCTCACCTAGTGCATACATTCTCGACGACTTACAACAGGTGTCCGAGACAAAGTGGGTATCCAGACGTCTCGACCGTCCTAAAGGACGTCTGTCGAAACATTAATAGAAGGTTCACGACTCGGAACCAAGTCGTATTTCGAGAAATACCTGTCTCCTACGTACATATCTTCATTTTCTTCGGAAAATACACCCCAGCCAGGAATAGAAGAATTCCTGTTACACTTATTCCTGCTGTTTCTGGATAGAATATCCATCAGGTAAACAGATCGAATATGTCTCCACTATTTCGCTATCTCGGCATCACCCTGGACAACACCTTGACTTGGATTGATCATGTATCTACTGTCTGCAAAAAATCCGCCGGAGCGCTATACCGTATTCATATGACCGGAAAAGATTTGGATCTAGCATTAAAACGTCGCCAAGTCATTGCCTTAATCTTTCCGATTTTTGATTATAGAGCTACCGCTCTCACCAACCTGTCTGATGGATTAGAGAAGAAGCTGTTAGTTGCGCTCAAGAATTGTGTGCGTTTTTCATTGCGTCTCCCAAGATCAGCTCACATCTCGGAACACAGGAAAAGGCTTGGCTGGCTTCAACCGAGAAATCGTCGGCACCTTACTCTTGGCCGCCTATTTTATAAAGTCCTCTGTTTGTGTACATATATCAGGTCTTTTCGCTGAGCAACTGCGTCTAAGATCCGATATTGCACGACGGCGAAATCCCTGGCGGACAGATAGGCTATACCCTTCCAGTACCCGCACCGTCACTTATCAGAAGTCGTTCCTTGTCACTGGGATCCACTTCTGGAACTCTTTACCGCAAAATATCACTACGGCTTCAACCCCAACGGACTTTCGTACTCGCTGTCTCAGGTAATTGCTTGCGCTCGAGGAAGAAATGGCGGGTTCTTAAAGTTCTTAGAATAGTTCTTAAGTCTGTAATTATTATTATATTATACTTATGTCTAGTAATTAATCAGTAATCATTCATGTAATCGTCTATATAATAAATCATGTAATTGCCTACGGTCCTTAGGGATCCACGGTCCAGGATCGAATAAATTTCATTCATTCATTCACCCTTTACCAAGTTAGTGTTCGATACCGGCTGGGGGAAGTCAGCCATAGTGATTGAAATAGTGTATCAGTAGCCAAGTGTGTGCTTTCTTGTTCCTCCTGAAGATTCAATCTGAAACGACGATGCTCAGGGTTGAGACGAGCTCTTAATCTGAACGTCGACGAACGTCTTCCCTTATCGAATGGCCTTAGGCGGAGGAAGCCACCCCAGGAAAGAATTTTGGGAAAGAAACAATAAATAGTGGGAGCCAACGAGGATAGCTTTTATTTATTAAACAAAATTTTTTTTCTTCATATGATCGCTACCCTGAACCTGCAAGTTAAGCACGATGTGAATAATAATCACTTTAACCTCACTAATTAGAGAGTCGTCCCTATCTCTTTCTTTTTATCTCTTTTAGGGTGCATGAGAGATAGGAATTGTCAACTTTTCTCTTGTGGGCAAAACACTATTGAAGATATATCGTTAAGGGAATTAGGATAGCCGGATGCCTAACAGAGTTTCGAAGAAGTTCCAATGTACCCCTGTATGAAAATTTCTAGTAACACATACGTGTACCAATAAATTTCTTTGCCACGCACTACGTTTCTTAACGTAGGATATTCTGTAGGTATTATGACGTGAATTTTTGGAACCCACGTCACAAATGACCCGCATTCTTAGGGAACGTAGCAAGTCAAAGTAAAACGCATCGAACGTCAGTCCTAGATTAGGACGATAGTGCTGGGCTTTGCAATTTGATAGCGTATGCCAATAATCTCTATTTGTTTGATTTTTGCCGCATGAGGCCCCAAGGTAGAATTCACCGCTGAAATTTGTCTCCAAACTAAGCTTTCTTGTATATTGACATTTTCTTTAGTGTCGCGTTTTTGTCGATATTAAATGCGTGCATAATTGATTTGTGTCTACCATCTTCTAGTTATTGCTTGTAGATTGTTCAGAAGTAATCCTTTGTACCATTAGAAGAATACGAAATAAGAACCGAATAAGAATACGAAAATTCATTATTCTTGCGATATACGCTTGACCCTCGCGGCGACCGCGTGTGTTATCGCCGGCCGCTTTCGCCGCTCCTTTTCAGCCCGGCTGAGTAGAGCCACAAGTATTATTCTCCTATAAAATTATATTATCGAAAGGAATTATAGGAAGCAAGTATTGGATGCTCTTAATAATCATTGTTTTATTCTATGCTCTCGCCATTCATGTGATTTCTTGATGTTACCTATGTTGCTTCTTGTACGTGTCGCGCGCCTTTCTATTAATTTTCGCATCTCTTGACGCCGCAATTAACTCTTCCCTATTCGCGTAAAAACTCTGTCAAGATCTAGAGATTTATCGTAGAGATGTGGCCGTGATTCTTCAGGCGCTATTGTTAAATTATTCGTGCTTTCTGCGCCTGTGATTCATCATACTTATTGTGTGCCGTTTGTGTAACTCTAAGAAAAAAAAATTCGTATAAGTTCTCAGTTAAATATCAGAAATTCGAACCACTAGGTACAACCCTGTGCAGCGAGCGCATTGTTAGTGTCTTTTTAGTGCTCCTTCCGCGTTAGTTTAAGTAAAATATTTTATTCCTTCCGCATTTCAGTATACTCACTTGAGCGTATTATTCGGCTTTGCTTTATTGGATTATACAGAGTCACCGTTTAGAAGCTCGATAGATAAATTAATTGTTTAATTCATTCCTTTATACATCTCCGCTTTATATTTGTTCTATTGCTTGCCCATCTTTAGTTGCGATTTTCTTTCCGCATTTATATTGTAGTAATATTGTAAAATTAACTTCACTTTAGTTTATATAGACTCTTTTCCTTGTGCCTTGTTAATTTAGCCTAAGACTTTTGTTAAGTTGGTTTGAACTATCTCGTACCGCTCATAGCTGGTCTTTTCTTGCCGCATGTTTCGGCTCGTATGACTTTCATTGGCTATTTTTCTTCTTATTGCTTTGGACTGCTTGTTATACTATAGCGAACGAGAGACTCGTCTTAGGTTGTTGGCGTGGTCCTCGCTTCCGTTATATTGTTCTTTAGTTTTAGTGTAACCCGGCCCCTTTCCGAATTGGGTAAATTAATTATTGACGAAGAAAGTGCGTTGCACTCGTGGTACTTCCGCGAGGGATACCTGGTACCCAATCCGTTAGTTCGTGTTGGTGATAGGAGGGTGCAAGGGGGTGAGAGGGAGGTAGGGAGGGAGTGAGAGACAGGACCTACTTTTGTCGTCAGAACATTAGGGAGGACCATTGAGGGTCAATTTTGTTAAGGCAGTTATTTTTTTGCGTAATTGTATCTAAACTGTAGCTGATCAGAAGGCATTGGACCATAGGAGTAAAACAGTAAAGATCTTCACCAGGGGGTGGCAAAAGTAATTCATTGTTTTCAATCTTTCTTTTAGTAGGAAGCTAAACGTAGTGTCGACGTTTAATGGGGTGTAGTCGTTGCACCCCCAACGAATCCGAATTTGCACGTACGGAAGGCCAAGGGTTGATTCGATGCTGCTAGTGGTTCAAATAGCTCCAAAGGTTCGCGTGGGATTATTTATATGACGCAGAAGCCATTATCGAATTTCCCGTGGTTTTCTTAGCATTACGCGCGAACCCTTCAACGACCAGCATGTTGTGCGCCCCTTGTCATTGGGATTCATTGTTTTCATCTTCGCTGCTTAGACCCTTTCTGCTTGTCGACAATTTTTGTTTGTTTCAAACATAAGCGTACGTTCTAAAGGAAGCGTTTGGGTATACCTAAGATAGACTATGTTACTGCAAAAAATGAAGCCACCCTGTAGATTATTCAAAGCGGACTATTACGCACTCCATGAAAATTTTAGACTATCGTCCTATGGATTCATATTATATAAATTTCCTGTTGCGTTTCTCGGGAACAAGCCAAAGGGGGTTGCAGCCAGGCAAATAATGCGCGTAACCGGTAAGGGTTGCAAAGTCTTATCAGTATTCGTCGCGTAACGTGCTATACTTGATAAGCGCATTGTGTCCTGGAGTAAGAAATCTCGCGCCCCCGAGACAATCTAGAGTTCAGAGCCCAGAGGCACGCGTAAATCGGGCGCCTAAAGCCTGTCTAGACTACGACTGTTGCTGCCCAGAGTCCTTGTAGACCTTGTAAACTGCGTTCGCAGAAAATACAGCTCGGATAAGGGATGATGAAATCGCTCGGTGCACTTAGCCATTAGTAAAGCTCAGCAGAGAGACCCAGACTATGACGCCTACGCGACCGTGATGGATGCTTTGTGTTTCTGATTGATTTTATATTGAATTTCCTCGATATATGGAATTTTTTAGGGGTGCTACCTTTCCTTGGATTAAGGGAGGGTCCTATTAAAGTCACTATACGAATTATGGAAATTTTAAATTCGGCTGGACACGAGATTGGGTTATTATTCTATGGACCAGGAGAGATACTTGGCTTTTTGTAGTACAGTAGACTATAGATGTAACGGAGTAGTGCATGGAGTCTCTATGGCTTCCGTTACGTAGGCAGCTACCAGCCATAAATTTCTGGCCATATACATATGATATAAAATATGTCCCATACGTAAGAGTCCTCTCACAAAAATTACGTTTATCCTATCGACGCTTGGTGTTTGATATTCAATTACTTCACTTCCGTTTTCCCTATCGAACGATTTGAATTCAACCCCCCGAGATTTTCTTCCGCTTGGATTTATCTGCCAATCACGTCACAGGAGTTTTTAGAGATACTAAAAGTATAGCCTACAGTTACTCTCGGTTAATTTATTTTATTTCGACGAAAAGTGTCCTGTTAGAACAAATGATGTAGCTTTCCCTTCGAGACCCGGAAATCATCCCCACGTAAATGAGTTCTACAGTGAACGTTCATTTCTCCTAGTACGAAAGTCACGATAAACATTGAGCATTTAAACGCTTACTTTTTCCAGCAGATTTTTTCCCACGCGAATTGTCATTCCATGTTGATTGATAAATTTGAGGAAAAAAAATTAATTGATTTCGTTGGAAGTACAAACGATGTCTACTAAATCCAACGTGTGAAAGACAAACTAGAAAATGCTCCAGAGCGCAAGGGGTCGAAGGGCATAAGCTATTCAGCGCCACTTTGTGGAAATTTCAAAAAAAAACATGCATTTCTTAAAAACTTGTGCTGGAATAAGTTAATTCCCCGTAATCACTAATAAACTTTAATGTCCCCTGAGAAGGGACAGCGGAGAGCAAAGGCTCAATTATCGGCCGTTGCATTTTAAACGCATGCGTGCGAAGTGCGTTTCTCACCGGCGTCGGAGTTTCCAGGACGCCAAAGCAAAATCGCTTCAGTCGGCGCCGAAACGCGACGCGTCTCCGTCGAACGAAGCTTTCGGTCCGTCGCCGATTGGCCCGGTGTACGAGGAGTGACACTATGCAATGTGCTCGTATCACGGCGTGGACCAGATCAAAGAAATAAAAATATCCCTAGTAAAGCTAAGCAGCACATGCCATACGCTGAGAAACAGAAAACAAACAAAGATTTAAATCCCCTAGATAGATCAATAGTGGCGAAATCTATTTTTTATTCATTTCAAAATTTTCTTTTAATCGGAATACATTCCAAAATTACTACGTACAAAGTAGCATCTCCAAGTACCATCGTCTTTGTGTTAACGCTCGTGCTTATCAGCCCTCAAACAAGTGTCAGTATACATTTATTATTGTGATAGATCCAAGCAACAGGTAATGTAAGATTGAGTCATCTTCTTAGTACTAAGAGAAGAAGAAGAGCAAGAGAAGCAGCTGGTGTATGGACCATCCTAAGCTGGGAAACATCTTCTGGGAATTTGATCTGGACCAAGGTATATACATAAGGATACACTCACGACACTTGGACCCATATTATTCTTTACCGAGTAATGCCGACTTTCGGTTCCTTCCAAGTTCCAGGATATTTTCCCGGGTTATCTTTGAATCAATGAAATTACCAAGTAAAGGAACTTTCTACTATTTACAATAGTTATACAAGGTGCGGTGGCTGCATCGTTTTCTGTCCGCTTGATTTACTGGTCTTTCCGGTTTCCTGGTTCCTCGACCCAACCAGGTCCCTGATTGCCGCAGGGATAACAAAGTCAAAGAACTCGATGAAGTTTTCTCGTTTTCTCGTTTTCCAAAGCACTCGAGTCTCCCGTGCGCCAGTTGCAACGAACGTTGAAAATAGTGGAAAACACCGAGTGCACCTAGAACTGATTAAATTCCCTAGTACCTACGATAAACCACACCGAAGCACGTTTTAATAATAAACGGGACTTAATGGGAGCGCGATTAATTTTATTGGCTTATATCGTTCAATGAGATTACTGAGCAAGTAACAATATTTGACTTTCAAAAATTTTCCTCAAATCTTTTGAGAATACGAATAAATTAATCCGGATTACCTGAACGGTATTTGAACCAGGGGATTATCAAATAATTATCTAATATGCTGGGGATGAAATTTCGTAAATTTTAGAATTTCAAAGAAATTCTTGTAAGGGCTTTCCCGTAATTAATATACAACTCAGCTTAAAGATTGTGAACATTTATTGCTTCTAACAAAAAAAGTCGTGGCCGAACGTTCGTCTCCTTCTCCCATTTAGGACTGACCACTTCTCGTTTCTTCCGCTAAACGTATCTCGGCGCTGCAGTCGTTCCCGCGCACCGAACGTCCCTCACATTACGGCGCGTATTACAAATTTGAAAATCGCCTCACATTATTGAAGTTCCAATTTTACAATAATTATTTTTAAGGATCACGTGTTCCTCGAAGAAGGGTTAAGGTCGGTTTCTAACAAATTTCTGCGCCCCTGCTGACTTAACTTTTGAGAAAGTACCAGATTAAGGGTGAGAATGGGGTGTCGATTATCTTTCACCGTAAATCAAGTTAGCCAGTGGAATGTGTCAACAGGAAATTCAGTCCCCTTTTCACTCTATGAAGGAGACATGTCGCAAATCGATTTCTCTGCCCCTATGTAGGCAGGCATCATAAATAAAATATTCAAATGGGCAAAATATGTGCTGCAGGTCATTCTGAGAAAGAAATTTCGTATTCTGCCTGATAATTTTGTTCGCCCAGCGAATGCCGAGCAAATTGGAGAAAGACTCGATTGTGCTTCCGTAAATTAGTGAGAAGTTCGTTCCTTCGTTACGGAACATTATTTTCGTCCAAGGGTGGGGACATTACACGTAGATTCACCAGCAACACACCATTCCAGGGCTGTCCACATTCTGGAGCATGCTACAGAGTGCTACAGGCTGTTACAGACTGCTGAAGGCTGCGAAGTACTACTGATTCGTTAAATTCAAGTAGAAACGAGGAACGGCTAACCGGCGGACCAGCGAGGACGTTTGTGACACGTTAATTTATTACCGTGCCGTTTCCGCAAAGCGAGAAATAATCTCAATCCCGATTAACATTTCCCTTTTCTTTTTTTTGGAAGACGACTAATTACATTTTTTAACTAGTCGTACCATTGGTCATTTTATTACGATTTTACAGGGAATTTCAATTATCAAATTCATAATATTAATCGACAGATATTAATTGATCTTCATTTTGCAGTCAATCAATTAATCGACTTTTAATTTTACATTGGGGGGAAATTTAGTTTATTATGGGTTGGTCATTCTGGGAACTCTTATCTTAAGTCTAAGGAGTAAGTTTTTACATGTACGAATCTTCTTGCTCTGGACCAGACACGAATATTTGACTTTCCAACTGGCTCCTTTTGCTACCTAATCTATATGGAGTCTGTCCTACAGTGTTTTTGCTCTGGCAATCGAATCGTTGATTTATGCTCTACGAAATTATGGGCAAAAAATAATCATCCTTCGACTAACAATAGGGCTTTTTTCATATTTCGTCAGACAAACAAACTTCCACATACACTTTTTAAATGAAAATCACTCTGAATTCATTGCTGACTGTCGAAGTAATCGAATGTTGAAATCGCAAAAATATCATATTCAAAATTAAGTATCTATTAGTTTGATTGAAAAGAATGCTCCATGGTAAGAAATCAGTCGCATAAGAAGGTGGAATCGAAAGGCGAGGAATGATTGGAAAAGAAACAGGGTCCATTCGGCAAGACGGAATACCTAGTAAAAATATATACGCAAATGCACCCAGTGTAAATTTCATGGAGAATTCCAGGAATTTGTCTAAGGATTTACATTCCCAATTCACTTGGTGACACTACATAAATTTCTTCTAGCTTTCGCGAAATTTCTACAGGTAACATTTACATTAAGATCAGTCTCTCTAAAAGTTATCCTTATTATCCCATTTCTCACTGCTATTACATACGTACGTATCTCTCTCTTTCTATTTCCGCCAAAATATAATTATAAATATAATTACCCTACTATATCTATATTTAACGAATAACTGCTGGACAAATTCGCCGTTCAAGCCTCGTACGCACGCGGATACCTTCTTCCATTCGTTACTCGTCTCTTGTTCCACGAATAATAGGCAAGGAACGTAAAGAGAACACACTATAGATATATAGAAATATTCGCCATACACAGAGACACAGAACCTAGTACAGTTAACGGACTTTGGGTAGGTAAGAAGAATTCCTGTAATGCCCTACCCTACACAGATTCCACCTTCAATTCGCAGACTTTAATTTCCAAGCAGATTCATACTGTGTTCAATGAGCACCAAGAAGGGACTAATGGTCAGTCTTAAAGTACCTCAGATTTGGAATTGAACATCTTGAGTTCTAAGCTGGTTTACACTTCATTAAATTAAGACACTGTGATTAGGCAATCCTGCGTACAGCCCCAAAAGAAAATTAACATTTACGAATAATACAACATTTTCAAATAACAGCAATTGAATTGAGATTTTCAAATTTGTAGGATTTTATTCTATTTTCGTATTTTATAAAATGAATTTATATCTCACATTAAAAAAATCGTTATACATATATAATCCTATACCAAGCGAAGGTTTACGCAAAGCGCATAATAAATCCAAACGAATAACACACTCCGCAGAATCTATTCGCGTGTTCCCCGCTTGCATTCGGGAACGATGATCCCATGTTTCCTACACAGGAAAATCCAAATATTCCGAATCTAGTTTGTGCACTCCTCCGGTAAATATACGCTACAGTATACGATTCTACTTAATGCCCTCCATTTTTCTTTATTCGTATACGAGTAGGAGACGAACAATTTTTTACAATGGCGTCGGGACGCCGACGTCGGTATCTCTTCGTTCCGATTTCTTCAATTTAATGTATCTACCGAGATCCGCTATCGGCCCCCTTCACTGATTTGCGGTGGGTTTTTTAGAAAATGGAAGGAAGAAAAATAAAACCAAACAAGGCTGCAAAGTAGAACCTTGCAAATTGTTTCCTCATTATTTTACTTGGTTTTTTCTATCACAATGATGCAAAGTAGAATCTTACACTTTGCTTCTTGATTCTTTTCCTTTGTTTACAAAGCCTCCACTATGAGGAAGTTCTTTGGCCATTCTACAATGGCCATTCTACAATTCAATATAATAAGAAATAAGGAATAAGAAATAAGCAATAAGATCTTCGTT
>NW_014333434.1:473031-477813 GCF_000341935.2 Cephus cinctus
ACGAAACGTCATTGTCAAATGTCATTACCTGTCACCTGTCATTACCAGCTCTATAAACGAGGTCATTATCAATATCGTTAGAGAAATGAAATTTCTCTACGATAAAAGTTATTGTGACTTTAAAAATGAAGTAATGATTTACTTATCTGTATGAATAAACGCATACACATGTTTTTTTGATATTTATATATTGACACATAATGACAGGTGACAGGTGATGACATTTGACAATGACGTTTCGTGCTCCGTCAAATCCTTAGCGACCCTAGCAACTGCTTCCGTATCGTTGCTACGTATTTTTAACGAAGCCGTTATAAATTGCGGAACGGAACATGCTCGTCGTTAGTCATCATGTTTCGTGCTCCGTGAAGTCCTTAGCGACCCTAGCAACCGCTTCCGTATCGTTGCTACGTATTTTTAACGAAGCCGTTATAAATTGCGGAACGGAACATGCTCGTCGTTAGTCATCATGTTTCGTGCTCCGTGAAGTCCTTAGCGACCCTAGCAACCGCTTCCGTATCGTTGCTACGTATTTTTAACGAAGCCGTTATAAATTGCGGAACGGAACATGCTCGTCGTTAGTCATCATGTTTCGTGCTCCGTGAAGTCCTTAGCGACCCTAGCAACCGCTTCCGTATCGTTGCTACGTATTTTTAACGAAGCCGTTATAAATTGCGGAACGGAACATGCTCGTCGTTAGTCATCATGTTTCGTGCTCCGTGAAGTCCTTAGCGACCCTAGCAACCGCTTCCGTATCGTTGCTACGTATTTTTAACGAAGCCGTTATAAATTGCGGAACGGAACATGCTCGTCGTTAGTCATCATGTTTCGTGCTCCGTGAAGTCCTTAGCGACCCTAGCAACCGCTTCCGTATCGTTGCTATGTCCAAGACGTCATAAAAATCGTAGAGGCTTAGTAAACGCTCGGTTTTAAAAACGATTTTCACCTTCTTGATTGGAGGATCCAATGGAATTACGTAAATATCAAATAAAGATCTTATTGCTTATTTCTTATTCCTTATTTCTTATTATATTACATTGTAGAATGGCATTTACAGGAATAAAAAATTAAAAATGAGGTTAAAAAAAAACAAAACAATAACGATAATTTTTTGAAAACTTCAAAAACACATAAAATCTGAACCGCTTTAGCGATCTGGTTGAAATTCAATACCAAACAACATTGAACGTATCTTCAGTTATGAAGAACTATTTAGCTAAATCGTCGAACCTTTACGAAAGTTAGAGCGACCACGCCCTTTTTTCAAAAAATTTTAAATGACATAAAATCTGAATTGCTGCATATATTTCATTAAAAATCGCAATATTTAAAGAGGGATATCTACTTTACTTGCGTGCCAAATTTCAGTCCGATCGTTATAACGGTTACTGAGTAAGAGGCAATTGAATTTTCGAAGCCCTGCACACACACGCACACACACATACATACATACATACGGACATTTTTTCTAAACTACTTTTCTTGACGTTTTAGGCCATGTTAAGTATTCTAACATGAAAATCTAGAAGAAAAAATTTTTCATGAAAACAGCTTCCTCTATGAGGAAGCAAAAGGAAAGCAATATTAGCCAAAGCATTATGTAGCTCGCTATACATATATAGGAGTGGGAGTGTATCATCCTGACGCTGTACAATGTTATTTTTCTCAGGAGAAAAAAGAGAAGAACTGGTTTTCAATATTTATTTTTACTTTCCTTGTTCTTTTTTTTTTTAATTAAAATTATATTTGTCCGACGCGCAAATAATTACTCGTAACGATTGAAATTTCTATTGGCCAATGAAAATGATCGTTATACGGAAGGCAAAGGCGAATCGCTTGCAAGTGCACGATCGTAATTAGCCTAATTACCTTCGTTATCCATCCATGCATTGGCTACGCAATCCGTGTTAGTTAACTTGAACAAGTTCCGCCAAGCTGAATATGCTAACTTGTCTAGGGATAGTCGTAGTCGTAGTAACGACTTGATGTATTTGCAAGCTTCTGTGAAAGTTTCAGCACCTTGGCCGAACACCATTACTCTCCATGTCACACGAGGTGCAATAACTTCAGACCGGGTTCGAATCAGGTATCTTGACAGATTCCAAGATGGAATGTAATGATGGCAAGTTGGATTCTAATCAGGATACCGTAAACAAGATTTTACAGGGACTCCAGAGCGATTCCATTTCGTATTTCATAGGAACTCCAGATCAGATTTTATAGGGAATCTAGAGCGATTCCATTTCGTATTTCATAGGAACTCCAGATCAGATTTTATAGGGAATCTAGAGCGATTCCATTTCGTATTTCATAGGAACTCCAGATCAGATTTTATAGGGAATCTAGAGCGATTCCATTTCGTATTTCATAGGAACTCCAGATCAGATTTTATAGGGAATCTAGAGCGATTCCAAATCAGATTTTAATTCAGATTTTTCTTTTGGGTAAACTTTTTTTTCATTTATTACGATTCGAGTATCTATTCGGTATCTATCGGGGGTCTGTCAAAATCGGTGTCTTTGAAGTTTCGGGAATGACTTGACGTTGCGGAAGCCAACACTTCCGGCTACGGATAAATCGAGCAGCGACACCAACTACTACTCTCTGTGAATCTGGTAGCTAACGTTGTGCTACTGCATTCTGTGCTTGTGCGGAGGACGCTGGATTGGTTGCTATAAGCAAAACAAAACCACAGAGTCCTCAACGGACGGTATTGTCTAAAAAGAATGCTTCTCTCACGAAAGAAAGATGCAAGATACAAGATAACATCGAAATCGCATTAAAGTAATAGCAACATCGAAGGGCTAATTATTCTCAGAATCTTCGGATTCTACTTGCGAGTTGCAATGGTCACCTGGTGGCACGGCAGCGGACTAGTTCTCGCTCGTGCTTCTCGTATATTTCTGTGTTGTTTATGGACTCTGGTCATATATGTAATTTTACTCTTACTAAAGAATATGAATGTGTTTTAATGACCTCGACTACATCGTCTCAAAAGCGTTAGATTCGATAAAATAACTTTATAAATATTAAAGTAATAAATATGCAAGTTCTAAACATGAACGCTTATGTGCATCGAATCGGGACCCAACGGGTACAGTCTGAAAGCAGGTGGCGCCATTATTTGAAAGCTGCTCACCGCTATTAGCTGGGATGCAAAGTGTGATCCATGTGAAATCGTATGAGGAATCCCGTTCCGGGGATTCCCTGATAAATCGCGATCGGGATTTCATAGGAAATGCGGACTCCTCAAATAATTTCTACACGGGAATTGCAAAGCTCGCTTCACCTCACGACTTTCCAACAGACTCTGACTAATCTACAGCAGCATCATCTTCGGGGATCATCTTTCCTAAAGAGGACTTTGTCTCTTTTCAGGGTTTCGAAACTAAAAAGTTTATTTACCCTGACAACGTGAGTTATGAAGAAAAAGCAGGTGCTACCAGGTGGATGTATTCGTATTTTATTAAGAGTCATGGATTTTGTAATACCAAGCTACCATCGTCCTAAGACACACCAGGGAGCAGCGGGGCAGGCATGAGGGTAGTCGCAGTTCGCGATACCTTGGCATTTTCAAAATGGAAACCTTGGAAGCTCCAAGTTTGCGAGAAGTTTGGCTTCGGTCTTTTGAAAAAATAATAATTTAGCAGTTAACTTCTGACGCTGTGAAATGTAACAGGGCGTCTTACAATTAGTCGTGCTTTCTTAAACAATGATAAATTCAGACTCGAGATATTAAGTCCTAGCGTGCTATAGACGGAAGTTATTTTGAAAGTACTAAGTTGCCCCTTGTAACGGAACAGGATGAAGCGTTGAGCAGGGAAATTGAATTTTTGTAGCCGAATTGAATGAATTGATGAATAAACGACAGCATCTCGGAAATAACACGAAATGGGTCACTCGGACGATCATGCTAATTCTGCTCGACTTTTAACCTTTTCCTTGTTCCTCTTATCAAAGTCACATAGTCTCCTACAGTTTTTCCTTAACTTAACCCTTTACACTCCGCTGTGCCCTCTCAGGGGACATCGTAATTCTAGCATATCACTCATACAGTAATGCGCAATTGAAGTGGAACACTTTAATTTTTGTGTATCTCTACGAAACTATGACCGATTTAAAAAAACCAAAGATATATTTCTTAGGAAATTTCCTTCCCGTTCGAATGGTAAAGGTTTCATCCCGATCGGATACAAAATGGCCGAATAGCAGGGGTTGGAGTGAAAAAGTGCATTTTTGAACTTTTTGAAAAATTCGAGATCTAGTAGTTCCGGAAGGAAATTTATATTTCTAATCAGGGAACGAGAGAGAGCATCCTTCGGCAATAAAAAAACACCCTCATTGAACCCCTGTAAGATCACTCTAGGGGGAGTTACACCCCCTTGAAGTGAAAACACTTAAATGGCCATAACTTCCGAACATTAGAGTTGTCGAGTGTGTTAAATCATATTCAAAGTTCAAATTAGAGTCGCGAGTAAAGTCAAAATATACCAAGTACCTCTAAACTTATCCAAGTTACCAAAATCAGAGTATTCACAATTACTTGTAACCTTCCCGAATAGATCTGAAGCCGTTGTATATCATCTTTAATGATATTGCAGATTATCACAAAATTATGGTTCTCGGAGATGAGCCCGTGACGGAGATCTCGAGATTTCGCAAGCGCACCCGAAGCTTCCCCGCCATTTTTCATTAGGAAAGCGATGAAAGAGAAGTTTTATTTTTATCCACATTGTAGCTGAGATTTCAACGATTAAAACGCGCTTTTAAACATCCAAATAC